>NW_027468598.1:14714691-14717191 GCF_046254945.1 Alosa pseudoharengus | reverse complement strand
GTGTGTGGGTGTGTGTGTGTGTGTGTGTGTGTGTGTGTGTGTGTGTGTGTGTGTGTGTGTGTGTGTGTGTGTGTGTGTGTGTGTGACTCCAGAGCTTCTTGAGAGTCAGAGTGGAAGAGGCTGCCTCTCAGCCTTGTGAGGGAATCACCGGAACTGTCCGTGGTGCTGAAGTAGGCGGCAGGGTTCTGTGAATGGCCGTGTGCAGAATGCTGATCCGCTGCTTTCCGCTGGCCAGGCATAAAAGCTTCGCGGTCAGCCTTTGTGGGTTTGTGCTCTACTGTGCCGTCCGGAGATAGCCATGTGCTTTCTACTTAATTGAACCTGACAAAGGTCAGGAGTTGGAGGTGGGAAACCAGAGTGGAGCGAAGTGAAGACCACTTAAGGGCATATCCACAGAGAGGAAGCATTTAGGCTCACACTTGTACATATGCACAGCCATACAAAAAGGAAAGATATGAAGGAAGAGGATCTCTGCCCTTATCTTTAGCTCTAGGTATTTTTCCTATACTACACAACATTGGCAACCGCACATTGTGTGCCTATTGTGCGTGTGTTGGTATTTCGAAAGGAGGCCTCTGATAATGTCATGCAACAGACTGTAATTGAAAAAAAAAAAGAAAGTGTCTCGCGTCACACTTTCTGTTTCTCCACTTTCACAGGAAGAGCTCAGGAGAGAACAGGATGAAATATCATTCCCGCCAGCGGAATATAAAAGCCCCAGACAGAATATGAGACAGTTGTGCTGCACGCGCGGGCCGTTAATGTATGTGGCGGAGCGGGAGCTGCAGCCGAGGCGTGTGCGCGTGCATCGGAGAGGTGCTGCCTTATCCATCATCGAGCAGTCAAACGGATACAGGCCGCCGCCCTCCCTCTGCCAGGAACTGCCTCCAGTAGTTCTGAGTTACAATTAATATACACCCCCACTGTAGCCTCCTACGCTGTGCTACGCTCACCCCACCTCCACCCAGCCTCACCACCTCCATCCCCGACTCTGAAGCTTTCCTACATATCACTACTGCTCCCATCACTTCCATTAGCTGACTGTCACTTAGAAGATGAGTGGAATGAGTGGAAATGAAGTACAGTGCCAGAGATGTGATGCTAAAAGTGATTACTGAATGAGGAATAACATGTTTTGGACATATGAAATGGATGGCGTTGAAATGATGAGAACAATGTTGAAATGTCTACAATATGTGAGGTAATTGAAAAATCTATGCGATGTGATGATACATTCACGTTGTGTGTGTGTGTGAGCATGTGGAGGTATCTGCGTAGGTGTTCTTTTTTGGTTAAAATGAATGAGTTGCCAATCCCATATGAGGCTTTGCCAGTTCAATAACACATGTCCTAAAAGGCCATTATGTTCAAATTTGTGCTTCAGATATTTCCTGATGTCATAAAATACCCATCCTTGTTGTCAGCCATTTTACTTGTTAAAGCCTTTATGTGTCATGAGAAAGAAAACGTGCGGTAAAATCCACTCGTGTGAGGATTATAATGGCACCTGAGTGGCGGCGTGCACAAGACGTACCGTAAAAGCTCTGTCACGCAGGTCAAGGCCGAATGTTAAATGCTGATGGGACGGATAATACGCACCATTCCTCTGAGATTCGGGGGCCTGTAAATGATGGCCTGAAATTGCATTATAAAGCCCATTTAATCTACAACTTCAAGCTGGCTGCTTGGGCGCTCTGCGCCAAGTTTTAATCTGTCCCCTGACATGACAAAATTAGCTGGGACCAGATGTCCGTGTTTGCCTTGGCAATTATTCTCCGAGCTGTTTGTTTGGGGGGAAAGTAAACACATAGTTCATTAAAGAAGATGCCACCGCCACCTAATACATGGGCATTAAAAAAAGACAAAAAATAAAACTTAAGAGAAATGCGGCTTGTTGTCAGGGTCGGTGGATTACACGTCCCATTGTTCATGGGTTTTTGGCAAGTGCGCTAGTAGTCATCTTATGCTCATGCATAACTTTGGAAAATCACATTAATCCTGGCGCTAAGCTTTTATATGAGTAGGAATTCATGCAGTACCCAGACATGTATGATATGAGCCTGCTGGTGGGTTTAATAACAAAGCAAACAGACATCACGCTCCAGAGTCATTTTCCATGCTCAGATAAATGGTTCTCCATGCCCAGTGGCTTACTTAGAAATAAATTCAGGTGTGTTTAATGTGAAAAAAAGAAAACGTTTTCAGTGTTTTTTTTTTACATTCATGACTCTCTCTCTCTCTCTCTCTCTCTCTCTCACACACACAAAGATGGCTTTTGAAACCCAGCACACAACAGCAGACATCTTAATGATTTTTACCTGTGTTGTGGTAAAAACATTTTGGCAAATTGCTGCTAGCACATACTGTAGATGCAGATAGACAATGCTGCTCACTAAATCCCATTTACTTTACTTTATAGGTCTCCTTTTGTTTGTTTGTGTGTTTATTTATCTGTTTGTTTTCATTCATGTTTGCAGACTTACTCTCAGTGTAACACATG
>NW_027468598.1:14704691-14709691 GCF_046254945.1 Alosa pseudoharengus | reverse complement strand
TTAGCTCCACAGGGCTGCTTTGGCATGTAGCTTTTGATCCTGTTAAGTAGAAGCGTGCCTGATGCAACTCATCAGTCATCTCAGGGTTGATCACCTCAATATAAAAACCAGGGTCAGGGATTTTCACTCAGAATGCTCTCTTTGTAACATTTTGGCAGTGTAGCCCTCATTCCGACAGCTATTATTACCCTCTATGCTCTAAGGACAAGCTCAGCCCCGGTGATTGCCTCTGGCTCTGTTATACGGGGGGGGGGATGACGTGATCCAACCAAGGACATTGAGAGAGGTCTGACGACAGTAATCTGTCTGTTAATCAAATGACCAAGTCAAGGCAGTGTGCATGCAGGGGTGGGGGGTGGCTGAAGGCGGGGAATGGGCGAGGGATAGGCAAACATTGCTCTCTGGGGGGCGTAGCCTTAAGGGAGAGGCCCATATGTTGTGCTTTCAGCCGCCAAATCTAACTTCCTACAGAAACTCACTGACTCTTTCCCGGCTGTCACTCACAAAACTGTGTGTGTGACGCAAGCTGCTTCACAACAAAAGTGCAGATCAGCTCATCATCAAGTAACACAAATTTGTGTGTCAGAGATGGCAGATTCTCCTGGTCTCCTGTCGAGCTTGTCAATTAGTGTCATTTTAACTCATTCTAACACAAAACCATCTATAATTTGTCAGTATCAGTTCTTTATGCCAGCGTACACACAATCAGCCATATTAAAGCAGGGTAAAAAGACCTAATGTGATTATCTGTCATAAATCTTGTTTAAAAAGTGCACTCCTAACTTTTTTTTTAGACTGTGCTTCCCACTCCTGTGTTATAACATAGTGGTACATGCTACTTGCAGTATAAATGCCACTTTTGGAAGTGAGGAATGTTGCAATGTTCACATATTTCCACGCACTCGCTGTGCCTTTCCATGTGGAAGTAACACTGGTCCATTCCTGTTATCGTGGAGAGCAGAAGCAGGAGTAGACAGATTGATTTGAATTGTAAATGCCTGAAGATGCCGAGGCCTTATTGGGTGGCCTACTAAGGACAAGTGCCCAGCAAATAATAGATTATACATGGCTTACGGCATTATTCTCCAGATTAAAATGTTCAATGCCAGTCTGCCCCATCTTGATTGGAGTAATAGTTGCCAATTTAGAACATTGTGTACACTCCGCAATCGAAGAGGTGAGGATTGAGGGGGTGTTTGGGCAAGGTATTAAAGTTAACTGATTATGGGGGTAAAAGATTGGGACAGTTTAAATACAATCAGGTTCTACATGGCTTTACTAAGTGTCCTGATTTTTACAGACATTAGCTACATTATGTCCTCCTCACCAAGATAACAAGATTGTAACAGGATTTGCCAGACCTGCTAATTGTTGTTTTCAAGCCAGGATAAACCTAATTGCAGTAGTAACAGTAGAATTCGCCACCCTGAGCTTTTACAGTACGTGTTTCTGGTGAGATACAGTCTTAACCATCTGAACCTTCCTGGGCCTTTCCTGAAGTTAAAGGAGTACCGTCACAATGTTGGGAAATTATCGTTCTAAAGAATATCTGGGTTCATTGAATTCAACATAGAATTTTAGAACCTTCAATTGTTGCGGAACGGAATCTTAAGTTAGAATGTTCAAAAACCTACACCTTCGGGTTATTCTGGCCAGCACATGAGGCCCTTTGATGGCACTTGAACTACTTTTCGAGCATTTTAAGTTCTTCTAAAAGGCAAGGCCAACATGCATTACCAAGTTCAATGCTGTGTCCCTGAGCCGCAGCTCCATTCAGTGTGGTCAGGTGCAGGTGTGTTGTTGGACTCTGGCATCATGTGCATGATGCAACACACACCTGTGCCCCTGGTGGTCTCCTCTCCAACGTCTTGAAGGTCAAACACTACAGGATGTGAAAGTCTGTCGGTTTTTAAAAACATGTTTCCTCAGGCTTCCATGCCCTCTAGTGTCCCTTCACAGCCACCGTCCGAAATGTGCTGCTGCATGCCAATTTGACTTGTTGGAGTAGCTGTGTGAAGCCCTGTCTCGTGGGGGAGACAACTCTGCTAAATCTTCTCTCAGCTTCTACTTGTTTATTTAGTTTAGGGGTAGGGGGATGATATTGTCAGTACTGGGGAGTTGTTTTGAAGGTTATTGAATATTACCCCACTGACGGGTCAGTTGCTGTATGTAGAAAAGTCATAAGGCTTATATGAACGCTTTTTTTTATTAGTTGAACAGATGCTGAGAATAACTGTAACTTGTAAATGCTTGTAGATATATTAATTGTAATGCTATTAGTTACATACAAATGTTACAACATTATGGTGCATACTGTACTACTGTATACTGTATGCACCATAATGTTAGTAATTATATAAAAAGCATTTTGCAACAGTTACACCAATACTACTACAATGCATAATGATCTAATATTGGCTCACTGTAAGGCCTGTTAAATCCCAGCACACACGCACACACATACACACACACACACACACACACAGACACACACACACACACACACACACACACACACACACACACACACACACACACACACACACACACACACACACACACCCCTTTCTCTGGCTTTCTCTGGTTAGCTCTGGGAACTTTATGTTTGATTTATGGTGGAATACAATCGAGGCACTTGAGTGCCAGTTGAGTTGCCGCCGCCAGGGCCCAACCAGTGGCAATTGGGTTTATAGGCGTGGCAGGATTTTGATAAGTGTTTCTTAAATAAATAACTCTTTATTCTTCACAACCTTCCATGATAAAAGTGCTAGAAATATTCTCATTAGTCCTTACAGCAGAGGAAATGTGAACAAAGAGAGAGACTGTGGCAGGCTCAGACAGCACTCACCAGCAACCCCATGCACAGAATTACAGTTCCCAAATAAGCCTAGTCCTATCCATGTCCAGAATTCAGGTCATTCCTCTGTCCCTTCCCACCTCATCCCACCCCAATCCCGTCCCAACCAATTTCCAAACATTCCTCGCCGGCTCAATGACGCGATCAAACTTTGGCCCGGGCACGGAGCGTCATTTACATGCACACAGTTTAACGTGCGATGCGCCTCAGACCTGGGCTGTGATATCAATGGAGTCATCATATTATTGCCTTGGCTCTGAAGAAACTGCTGGAGGCGATCCAGCCGGCCGATCAATGCAGCGGCTCTTTTGTGCTGGCCACTATTGATGAGCTCCCTAAGGAGCCGTGGCAGCTTGTGTGTTGACACGCAGCGCTCACATTAGCATCATCTCCCCAGCACTGGCATGCTCCTGGCAACCGGCAGAGCAATGTGTCCTCTGCTTGTGTAATCACGGGAGACAAAACTTTGTCCAAAGCCACTCTCTCTTCTTCACTCTCTCTCTCTCTCTCTCTCTCTCTCTTTCTCTCTCTTTATATATCTCTCTTTCTTTATTTACCTTTCTATCTATCTATCTATCTATCTATCTATCTATCTATCTATCTATCTATCTCCACCTATCTATCTATCTATCTATCTATCTATCTATCTATCTATCTATGTGCAGTTCTTTCTATGGCACTGGAGACCCCACTACATAATCAACAACTGGTTTATCCAAAACAAACCTCTTGTTTGGTCTTTTCTCTGTAATTGCACCAAACACCTGCTAGAAGCTGCTTATTAACTGGAATACCTCCAGGTCATTTCATCACCAACAGAAGCAGGCTCTGGCTAAGCGCTGCATCTGTGTGCTGTGCTGGACTGGATGTGTGGACCACAGAGGAGGTTGTGTGCTGGATGGCTACTCCCACCGGCCCAGCGCTAATCAGGCACTGGCTGTGCCGTGTGCGGGAGCTGCCCTGAATACTCATCAATCTCGCGGCTGCTGACAGGGGAGGTGCAACCACTTACCCAACACGCGTGCTCTACAGCTCCACGCTGGGGCATATTGTTAAGGCCCCCCCCCCCTCCTCCTCTTCCTCCCCCGCTCTCTCTGTCGCTCTCTTTCTCACTCTCTTTTAGTCTGTTTCTCTCCTTGCATTCTCCATTCTCTCTCTCCCCTGCTCTCTCCCCTTTGTGTTCTCTCATTTCTCTCTCTCTCTCTCACCCTCTCTCTGTCTGATGCAAACCTCCAGCAGTGTGTGCTACAATGGAGGAGCCACCTGGGTGGAAGGGGTGGAAGGCTAAGAGAAGCTCCAGCCCATCTGTTCACTGGTGCTCTCACGACCCTCACTCCCCCACCGTCAGTGGAGAGACGTGGACCAGACTGGAGCTGGCACCTTTTAGCCTCTCTCTCTCTCTCTCTCCCTCTCTCTCTCTCTCTCTCTCACTCTCTCTCTCTCTCTCTCTCTCTCTCTTTCACTCTCTCTCTCTCTCTTTCTCTCTCTCTATCTCTTTCTCTCTCTCACTCTCTTTCTCTCTTTCTTTTCTCTTCCCTCTCACTCTTTCTCTCTCTCTTTCTCTCTCACTCTCTCTCTTTCTCTCTCTCTCTTTCTCTCTGTTAGTGTCTGTTTCTTTTCCCTTCCCTCTCACTCTTTCTCTCTCTTCCTCTCCAGAGGATAACCAGCTCATCTTCCATCTGGTCACGGTCAACAAATTTACATTATACTTTCCAAGTCCCCGCAGTCCACCTCTGAAGGAGGCATTCTCTGTGTGTGTGTGCGTGTGTATGTCCGTGTGTCCGCATGTGTGTGTGTGTGTGTGTATATGTGTGTATGATAGTGTCCGTCCATGTGTGTGTGTGTATGTGTGTGTACATTGCAGACGGTTCTTAGAGTAAAGCTTTCTGGGTGTGCAGTGGTCCCTGAGAGTTCATTGTGGCACTCCCCACTCTCTCAAGTTAGCATAAAGGAACCAGGCCAACTGCTTATCGCAAACCACAGAGGTGGCAATTCAATTTCAACTTTGCTGTATTTAGCTTTCATTCCCATTTAATGGTCTTATGCAGGTGGCTGAATAAAATGAGTCAATTGAGATTGGATATGGCTATTTGATACCGGTAGTTCAATATGTTTCATCAAGAGAAATGAAGTCAATACATGA
>NW_027468598.1:14699691-14702191 GCF_046254945.1 Alosa pseudoharengus | reverse complement strand
TGTAGCGTTCAGTGCATGGCTACTTGACCACTAAAAAACTGACAAATCTAAACAAACACAGACTGTGACACAAACTATCCCTCTGATCTCCGCCCTCCTGCACATGTTATGTGAGTTCAGGTAGAAGTTGCTGGAGCCTGCTGTGAATGGTATTTTTGCTGCAAGGCAGCCAATCAGCGTAAGGCTTTCTTACAGTAATTATTCATGTGGGTTCCAGACAAGCATGAAGGGGCACTAAATATCTGCTAAAATGGGCCATTTTATTCCCTAGTCTGATTATAGGATTGTAAATGGGCCTATGAAATAGCACCTGTAATGCATTTGACTGACTTAAGTTGCATAATCTTCTACAATAACATCAGAAAACAAGGTGAAATGCTCCATTCATCCATTCTATGTCATCTTTCACTTCTATTGCATTCAAATCCATTTGTATGAGATTGCTTTGGTTAGATAAGATGATGCCATATATGTTTGGCATTAGTTTAGTATGTTTTGGTGCTTTCTATGACTGACTGGAACAGCATTTTGTTGAAACTAGAGTGCATCCTCCAGCCACAAATCAGTATCGTTATGTGAAAAGAATTAAGCCTGCAGTGGTAAGGGAGCTTTTTCCAATAGAGAGCTAAAGAGAAAGTGAGAGTCTTTATCTGATGGGCTGGATTTTCGGGAAATACAGTAGGTGTTCACAGCTGAGCCAAGTAAATCCATTAGGTATTGTTCCATGCAAGGAAATGTGTTTATTGTGACATTTATTTTTCTTGTGTGTGTATATACAGTATATATATATATATATATATATATATATATATATATACTGTATATGGGGGGGAGGGATTGTTGAGCACCACATTAGATTATTAGATTTTCATCATATTATTTTCGCCTCACCTGCTACTTCCTGGGCACCTGTTCCACCCGCGGCGTGAGCTCAACATCCCCACCCTCCCCCGATCGACTCCCCTGTCTCCTGCTGTTAATAAGAACTGCACGGGGGGCATGTCTGCAGGGACACCATGCATGCTCATTCACTCACCCACTCCATCCCTGTGAGGCATCTCTGGACCTAGGGCAGATATATGGCCAAACAAGCCTCTCCTCCATGCCTCTTCCCCGCCACAGAGTTCATTCATTGGGAGAAATGCTAATGTGTGCACCTACCGTATTGTTAGACAGTGTGCTGCCAGTTGAGAAACAACTGGGCAGCTAGCCATGTCTACTGTAAACTGTCTCAGACCCTAAACTAACTAGGGATCAAATTATGTGTGCTGGACAGTAAGTTTTTTCCCCTCTAATATCCTCAAGGCTAAGACAGAAACTTTTTTTGTTAGCTTGGAATTTTTTACCCAATTTATTCCGATAAATGACTGCAGTCTCAGTGAAGCTGTAAAACTGTTTTAGGAGCCAGATTTTTCTCCCTCACAGGGAAAGTCAGCTCACTGGGGATTTGGATGTGTGGTTCCCATTATTAAGCGCCTCACTACAGATTTGACCAAACACGTTGCAAACCTCCAGGCTCATTTTGAATAACAGATTTTTTTTATTGTTTTTTACTTTTTTTGGGTAAATAAAGAAGTGCCAAACGATTTTAGAATAATGATGGGTTGGCTGAGCAAGAGAATAAAAAGATGAACTGAGTGTGGATGCAGTAACATGAAATTGGCACTCAAAATATAGCAAACACAATGGGATAGCAGGCAGATCATTTGTGTTTGTGTCAAACAAGCCATCGTTTTAGTTGCCAATTATTTTGGCCTTTTGCAAATAGTTAATACATATATTTCTATTTCAACAAACATAAAATATATGTTATGTTTTCATGCTCAATATGTTTTTAAACATTTTAACAGTTGCAGTAATTAGAAGACATAAAAAAGGCAGGATGAATTATAGTAAAGGAAATACAAATCTGACAAAAACATACCAGTTGGCTCTAAGACTGATGACCAGGAATTTAAAAAAGAAAGTATCTTGTTACATAGCCTGGGTTTTTCCATGCTGCCTTGCGCACAATTTTATTCGCGCTGCTAGGTAGCCTGGATTCCATGGACTTCGTTTTCACCTCAACGAAGGAACCAATCACAGAACGGAGGGGGGACAACAAGACGATGACGACACACTGAAGCGGTTATGAGCTACGTACAGACGCATTTGATAGACATTCGTAGCGCCTAATAAACGGCTCTGGGCATTTGTAAACCACGTTTCACATACGAGAAAATAAACGTGTAGTTCCCAGACCCCATCTCAATGAGATGAGGTCTGACGTTAGCCAGGCTACTTGTTGCGTTCATTTTTGTCATCTCAGGTCTCTATTGTTGGAGGCCTCCATGGCATCCTCACCTGACTGTAGTGAGAGAAAACGAGATGTTCAGATGTCTTTTGTTGGCCTTTCGTGTGATCACAACTGAAGAGTCTGGAGACCAAAGCAGCAGGCCTGGCCTCTCTCAACATATTCAACTCACGGACGTGAGTTTTACTGGGACCTGTCCCCATATTG
>NW_027468598.1:14607191-14697191 GCF_046254945.1 Alosa pseudoharengus | reverse complement strand
CACTTATTCATTATGATGCAGACTTGATGACAGACTGAGGAGGACAGTTGGCACAGCCAAAGACTGCACTGCTGTCGTCAGTTTTAAATGACACAGACATTTTATTAGGAGTGGAGTAAACAACTGCATGTTCAACCTTCATTCACAAGAAATATACTATTATAGTACTTCGGAAAGGATTCAGTATAAGTTTAATATACAAGCTTACGTTTAATTTCATCACTGGCAACACACCTTCAAAATCGGAGATGAACCAAGGATTTCTAGACCAATTCACTATTGAGAACAGCTCATAAATAGATAGATAGATAGATAGATATACTTTATTGATCCCTAGGGGAAATTCAAGGTCCCAGTAGCATACAGACAACACACACACACATTCAATAACAGCAGAAAAAGTAATTAAAAGTATATAATATAAAAAACACAACTAAGCAATAAGGACTGAAGATAAAGAATATACTAAATATACAAAATACAAATTATACTAAATAAAACTTAATCAAAATCAATTCTAAAAAACGGTATCCACATAGTGGATGAATAATCAATCAGGTGCGCTTGCAATGACTGAAGCAGGGACGGAGCCTGTGGTTCTCAGTGCATAAGCTCTTGTGTTAACGAGGGTAGGACCTACTTTTATTGCCGAATGACTACACAGGAGAGCTTGGACTTGGTGTGCAGAAAAGAATACCATGAAAATGTGTCATCAGGGTCACAAAATAACCAGTGAAAAGCGAACTAGTGCAGACATTTCTTACTCTAGAGCCTGCTGTGTGTTGGGAGAGTTTGCCTTTGAATGAATGTTACCTTGCCGTGGCTCATACATCTGTGGCGCTCCTGAAGGAGCCTTCTTTTAAGACTCCTCAGGAGCCCCCTTGTCTGCCCCAGAAAGCAAACAGCAGCCCTGTGCCAGCGCTAATGAAATGACGGCGGTGCCGCTATAACTCTGTGGTGACATCTCCTCCCTGTCCAGACACCCCTTATTTTGTCACAATGAGTTCAATTAGTCCACTCAGGGAGTCATTCGATGTGGGTGGGGGGGTTGGGGGGGCAGCCAGAGGTGACTTTGGCCTGGACAAACTTCACACAGGCGCTTTATGGCGCGGTGTAAAGGGCCTTTGATCTTATGCTATTCTGTCGGTATGCCCTCTCTTACATGTACAGCCACATCAAAGGTCTTGTCTGACTGTATTTTGAGAGATTGCAGAGGAAGAGAAAGAGAGAGAGATTAGTTTAATATTCATGGTGGTGTTTTAGCCAGGGTGCATGTACTGACGTATTGATTATGTGATGGCAACTAAGTGCCAAAAGAAAGGGGGGAAAAGCACTGGCCTGTTGTTCCACATAATTAAACAAGGAGGTTAATTTGTTCCGCTTTGCACTCGTATGCATTCCGAGGACAGTCAATAAACCTGTCTCGGCTTCTCATAAAGATGAAATGTGTTCTGAGGCTCACAAACAAAACACACCAAAATAATACCACATACCAGCTGAAGAAAGAAAAAAATAATTGATCACTGGTTGGAATTTCATCAAGATTAAAGGATCACAGAAAGTCTGTAGAACATGTTGCTTGTTTTGTCACTCAAGGCCTTATGATGCTTGCCTGTAGTTCCTTGTGAAAGATAATTACGAATAATCTTATTTGATGTTTTTGGTCTATCAAGTGAAAGATCAAAACCATACTTCTTGAAACATGCATGAATATACTACAAATGGCAGTAAAATACAATGGATTTCTAGCATCAGACAGAGACATCAAATGACCAATGCCATTCTGATATGATAATCAACAGTGTCTGTAAATATCCAGTCTATTCAAATATACTTTTTTGTCAAATTGAATGAGCTGGATGGTGTTTGCGCTTCAGGGTAACAGAACGATTCAATTTGATTGGCTGTTGAGCTGTTGAGAATCATGGACTGCATCTTAAAATTTCAAATGACATCAAAATGCAATTTACACTGATAAAAATGTGTAATGTGTGCTGGACCGTATAAGAGCGTCTCGCCTAACGTCTGAAAGTCTTCAGGCTATCAATTCAAATGTCCAGTTAAGGGCCTAACTAAATGGGTTTCCAGGAAGTTGAGATGCCTGGGTGAGTCTAGCCAAAAACAGTCTTGCCTGAGGACCACATTAGGGGCCTGATGTCTTTGTGAGGTCTTTATAATCATATCAACGCAAACCCATGGACAGGAAGTGTCCAGCTCAAAGGCAGTTTGGGAGCTGCACTAATGAGGCCCGGAGCAGACGGAGGGAGAGTGGAGAGTGGAGTCCGGCTAGTCAGCAGGAGCAGTAGAGCGCATGGACACTTGAAACGAAGGCCTTGATAAAAATCAGGAGGATAATGCTGCTGATGTTCGATTGGGAGACAAGATATCCTTCCTACTTCTCAGAAACACCCCCCCCTCCTTCAATCGCCAAACAAAAAACAAATCAGAAAAACACTCACAGGAAATGTGATTTATATAAGTTGGACACCTGTGAAGGCACAACTCTTGTGTAATGAAATTATGTGTGTTGCACCTACATTGCACTTGATGAGTAAACTACATAGTATTCATGTCCTCGAATGCAGTGGATATGTGCATATCGTTATTATATCGGATATCGTTTACACTTTTTTTTCTTACATACTAAAAATGAATGATTCAGAACACAATATTACAATGTGTTGCCTGGTACTGTAGTTGCACTGTATGTAGACAGTACACTTCCACAAACACTGGGGTACCAGCTTGCTTCTTTCACCTGGTAGCTACTTAAAGCCACTAGCACTAGCAAAACCATGAAGCAGCATTCATGGAGGAACTTGTTTGTCATGGTCGGACTGGCCTGCATTGTGTTTCAGCCCTGGGCCCTTGGTTGGATTTGACCTCTCCCTGTTTGGAGTTACTTTGAGTTTGGGCCGTTTTCGTTGTGTTTTTCTCCTTCGTATTGTTGTGGGGTTTGCCCAACATTTTGTGAACATTTGTGAGTTGGGAGTTGGGAGTGTCGTGCGCGGGCCGGCCGTGCTGAAGAGATAATGCACGGGCTGGTCCAGGACTTTGAGGTAAGCTAGTGTCCTCTTGCATTGCATTCTACATTAGTCCATACACTCTGACTACCTTGTTATCGCACTTACTGTAAGTTAGGGACTCAACATTTGGGCAACACCTAATTTCCCCAGACAGCTGTTTTGAACTGGTTGCAAGGCTATGACTTCCTAACAAAAGTTTCAGGAAGACTAAGAGAGAGAGAGAGAGGAGTAGGACACAGATGAGGACAACTACAGATAAGAGGACCAGACCTCTAAATACAATACTGCATAAATAATCACATTACTGCATGAACTACATTTGTAGAGCAGCCCAGGTTTGTTGTCAACTGGGGAAATGCCAGTTTCCTCCTGGCTAGGACTGAACAACCACAACAATTTCATGGTTTTGTACTTGCCCCCATAAGCCCGTTTCTTAACCCTACTGAAGAATTCTTTTCAGCGTGGCGATTGAAGGTTTATGACTGGCAACCACATGCCTCTTCTGCAGAGACATCGAAGTGAAATCAGTTGAAGGGTGGATACACAAATGTTTTTCCCATTGCTTTGCTTGGGAGGACATTGATGTACAGTAGATGAGGTTATGTGGCCAGATACCAATAGAAGGTGGGATCCATAAACATGCCACCCCATCCCTTACAGTATAGAGTATATAAATATATTTACATTTCCATGTGTTTTTCTGTGTTTCCTTAAAGTATACATTTTCTGTTACATTTCTGTTTTGTGTATAGTATAGTAATTGATAGTATTGATTACTGTAAATATAGCCTATTTTCTTTTCTTGTTGGAAAAAACTTGCCATGGGGAGAAAAAATACAGAGGCATTTCTATTTTTCAGTTTCACAGAAGATTGTCTGAGTTATAAGACCACAGTGCATCAGTGTGCTGTTGTAGATTTGATTCAGAGATATTCAAATGGTGCATATGTGTATCATTTTGTTGCAAGCATGACATTTTTAAAAAGGGTTGTTAGGTGTTGATTGCAAAATGTTGTCATGATGAGCCAAAGTCTGCAAAAAAACATATAAGCAATGTGGAAAAACTTTAGATTGGACCATCAATTTAATGGGCAAGAACTGTATATTGGAGCCAGAGAGAGAAAAATAGTATAAAAGAACAGTGCCTGTCTTTTTGAATAGCTTTATGCTTTTTCTTTATTTGATCCTCTATGCTAGTTAAGCCTGCTAAAGACCAAAGCACAAAGCCATTAATTAAAACAACCTTTCTTACACTTAAAATAGGCAAATCCCTGTTATATACACACTATTGTGTGTGTGTGTGTGTGAGAGAGAGAGAGAGAGAGAGAGAGAGAGAGAGAGAGAGAGAGAGAGAGTGTGTGCAAGTGTGTGTGTGTGTGTGTGCCTGTGTCTGTGTCTTTGTTTGTGTATTATACAGAAAATGATCTCACACTGTAGCCCTAGTTACAGAGAAAGAAAAGGACATGTTAATTTACAAAGTATGCATGTTTGAAATGTCATCGTTTATCTCAATAAATTCAGAACTTAAACCAAGCACATAGACCAAGTGAATGTAGCTGAAAATATAACAGTACAAACATGTCATTTACTATCCGCTCTTCTATAAACCTATTAATACAGATAATTCCTCATCCAACCAACCAACGCTGACAGGAACTCACACACTACTGCTACAATAAGACACACAGAATCAGTGCAGCTTGGTAACAGCAGAATGTGCTTTCAGTCATTAAAAAACAGAGTTAATAGCTTTTTCACAGTATACATTAATTATTTAGTTAAATAAAGAAATAAGCAAAAAGAACAAAAGAAACAGAGCTCATATCAAAGGCAGAGACTTAAATATCCTGAGGGCTTTTACCATATTTTTCATCAAGAAAACATGGAAGAATTGCTGATTTATTTATTTATTTACTTACTTACTCATTTATTTATTTCTTTGTTGGTTTATTTTTTGTGTGTGATTGTTTGTTTTCTTTACTAATTTGTGCCTTCACCGAAGCATTTGCACTAAACCAGCTCACTGGACAGTGTAATGGACTAGAGTTTGGAAGTTACAGTCCTACAGTAAAAGAACAGAGGGAGGAAAGCAGTACGTATGCATGGCACTCTCAGTGCAGCCTAATTAAAAGTGCCTATTTGAATGTTTCCTTGCGGAGTACAGGTTCAAAATAACACTTTGTGCTGTTTTATTATTTGGACTGTTTGAGGAGTTACATCACCCCACCAGGGCACTCTGCAGCTCTCCTCCAAACTAATGCAATGAGGCCGCTGATAGTACACCGCTGATAGTTAGCTTTTAGGACATAGTTTAAATGAGTTGGATAATAGGGTCTCTATCTCTCTCTCTCTCTCTCTCTCCCTTCTTTTCTTCCTCTTCATTGGCCTTGAGGGGGAATGGAATGGGCATGTGCTGCGCTGGGCCCGGCATCGGTCTCAGCAGCACTTAGGTAGACTCAGCCACAACAGTGGTCACCTCCCGTGCATGTTGGATGGCCCTAATGTAGCACCATGATTTAAGCAGAAGGAAAGTGGCAGCACGGCTGTGTAATATGCAGCACACTGTGTTCGGTGGACCTGCTGTCTCACACTCGCACTCACACATACTCTGTCACACAAACACACACACACACACACACACACACACACACACACACACACACACACACACACACACACACACACACACACATACACACACACACACACACACAGAAATTGAGACCACATTTTGAGACCATGGTGAGTCTGTTTTATTCATAACAGACTCCCAGATGACAAGAGATGATCTTCAGATGGGTGGAAGGCTTATGAGATCATCAAATGTAGATGACTGTCTGGGGTGGTGTGAACAGCAGTATAGAATCAACAGCACACATCCCATCATCATCACATATCACATTTTTCTTTCTTTCCTCATTGTATTGGACTTTGTGTGTGTGTATGTGTATGTGTGTATATGTGTGTGTGTGTGTGTGTGTCTTTTATTTGTGTGTGTGTTTGTGTGATTTTGACATGGGGTATCTCGCCCACTGCCATTCAGTTACTATGTGCTATGCTGCCTGGAGATTGCCGGGAGTTCTATCTATCTTGTAAAAAACAAACTAGAACACACCTCTTGAGTGCTAGTCTCTTTAATTCCAGAACACTTAGAAAAGTTTCCTTGTTTCTCGACCCACTCTACAGTACAGCTGTACAGCTTTATTGTGCCTAACTCTACTTGCCAAGACAGATCATTCCAGGCAGAACCTGATGAATCCAAGCCTAGATATTCACACCAGTGCCCCATGTAGTATCTTGAGGGTTTCTCGGTTACCTTTCTGAACTGATATCAAACTGTGGTCAAGTAGCAAATGAAAAAAAACGCCCTCTGACCTGTGAATCACTGCAGTGAAATGGATGCACAGGCATCTAATGTACTCAATAAGCTCCCAGAGCCCACAATTAGGTCCAGAACACTGCTGAGTTGCTCTATAACCAGCCCTGCCCCCCACCCCAGTTCCCCACCGCTTGGTATGCCAATGTCAGCATGGCATGCTAATTACATTGGCAGTCTACAGTCCCTGAGGTAACGCGAGGCCTTGGATGTAGTGGTTTCCTGCGGTTAGCAGTGCTGCTGTGGAGCTCACCTGTGAGTGACTCTTCTATTCAGGGCAGGGCTATTCAGGCGCGAGCTAACATGCTGGATGGCAGAAGTCATATCATGAGTACATGCACACACACACACCGCGGCGTGGACACACATCATTTACGCTGTCAGGTGGTGGTGTCGTACGTGCATGCCATGTCAAACCTCCTGGGCGGCATATCACGGTGTCCAGTGAAACGACAGGTGTGCAAAGGTGTGTGACCGTTCTCGACACGCACTCTTCTACCTGACACGTGCCGTGCGTGTGCGGTGAGCACAGACATGGTCCTGGGTGACACAGCCTGAACGGAGATACAGATGATTCCCTCATGCATTCCAATGACACGCTGGCAAAGTCTCCAGAACTGACATGCAGGCTTGAGGACTCTCTTGGGTACAGACTTGGGAGCATGTTTTTTTTGTTTGTTTTTTTGACGTTGATCTCTTAAGTGGTCCTTCACTGCCAGGCTTCATAGGGTGGCTGCACATGAAGACCCTACTCAATTCTGCAGTGCTTTGTTAAATGGCCTAGTTTGAAGCATATGTTTTTTCTCCTTTATTCATTGTTGCTAATTTGGGTGATTGCAGTGAGTGACCCAAAGACAGATTCCTTCCCAGTTGTAGGCAGCATTAGCTTGCTAAAAGCCAACTAATAGAATTTGGATTGCATGTGCTACTGTGCTAGCTGATTATGATGGCAAGAGTCCTGCCTCTCATAACTTACCTCTCAAACAATAATGTAGAATGTGCTACAAGCAACAAAACATTATTCATATCACCTGTCAGTGCAGGTGAGAAATGACAATCACAAATCACAAGCCACACAGCCATGACCCAAGGCTTTGACAGGCTATGTTATTGCTATGTGGCCTATACCAAGAACCCAAACTGCCATTCATTCACCATCTCACAGGGAAACGAATTGCATTAACATTTTTATGCAATTCTTTGACTACTGTAACTGCATTGCCATCGATTGATTATGATATGCACATTTTAAAATGCGTTATCATTTGAATTTGAGCTACACAAACGGGACAGCTCTTCTTAGATGCCGGAATCCATGAAGCCCAGATCTGAGAGATTAAAAAAGCAGGAATGAATTGAGTCCAATCACTAATCAGTTGGACGTGAAGCCAAATGACTTGGCCGGCCTCCACTGGACCTTAAAGGGGAGTCGGCTGGAGGTGACTGCCATCCTGTTTTACCAGCTGATTACAGAGATTCAGAGGGTCCCCTCTCTGAATGCTAAGGAGAGTGTCACTCCATGTCACTTAACCATTAGCAGTTCTTTCCCCCCCTCCAGGCTTCAGCCATCCAAAGACATTACTTGCAGTGTAACAAATCATGCAAGCTACTCAACATGGTCCTTGTTCTTGTTGTCGTTACTCTTAGTTATTCTGAAGTCTGTTTGCTTAACTTCATTTAAAAGACTGGGAGCATGGGTTTAATTCATTGTCTGTCTTTACGAGAACAACTCGAACTCTTGTGCCACACACACACACACACACACACACACACACACACACACACACACGCACACACACGCACACACACACATTTAAATGACTTAAAATAACCTGGAGTTGTTATCCAGCTGGAAGCTCCATGATTAACACATCCCATTAAGCAGAAATTGCCTCATCCTTGGTAGGCATGCACACTGTGTTTTCTTTGATGTGAGTGGAGTGTCCCCGAGGATGCTGCAGATAACATTATCTCAGTGGGGTACGCTGAACATTTACAGATTACAGCCCATAGAGGACTTACTATGTGTTCTCCAACACAAAGACAACCGTCCCCTTGGAAAAAAGTGTTCCTTCTTGTAGAAAGTATAAAAGCGTAATACTGTATGAATGTGAAAGCACAAGTTGGAAGAAGATATGACATGATATTATATGAGAAAGATGCTAGAGGTGACATATGACATTTTTTTAGAAAAAGGCTGGTTAATCTTTCTATATATGAGAGAAACTTTGCCAAAATCCAAATTATTTCATTGTTTGTTCAAGAAAGCTCTGACATTGTTCAGCTAAGCTTCAGGAAAGCATTCACAGAGCTCTGATATCATGGCAGATTTTAGACCCAGTCCTTTTTAAATTAAGGTTGTCATTGTGTTAAGGAATGAAGTAAGATTAACAAAAGCAGTTGATTATTTTGGGATTTCCAATAGTATTATTTGTCTTCTTGGTGTTTTGAATAGTTCTTTTTGAATATAAATCGCAAAGGATCTTCTGAAGCAGCACTAATACATATCAAAATAGGAATGCTTCATGGGTAAATGCTCTTTTTGAGCTTTCTTTTGAAACAACCTATGACTGACATGTAGCTGCACATCAAGGATTCGGACCACATCCATCCCGATGGAGGGAGCTCGGAAGACATCCCAGTGAATACAGAAATGTAATTGTCATTTTTCAGACGGGGTGGGGTCTGTGTAGTCAGGCTGTATGAAAGCCTTGCAACTCATCCTCTTTTATGCATAACTTGTCATCTTTCATTTGGGTTTCACCTTGTTAGCTGCAGGACTTTCTCCCGCCCTGACAGGAGCGTTTCTAAATTTACATTCTGAGAGGCACTTCTCTTAAATGCAAATGCTTCAGACATTTCCTCTAAGATTTCATATAGTATGACAGGGGCAATGCAATCTGTGACAGATATTATTAAATGCATTGAAATAAACATTTATTTTTCTACTCGGGGAGAATGTTTTTCTAAAGATTATCAAAGGCTTCAAGAGTATTTTTGTTTTGTTATATAATGACTGTAATGTGTCATGGTTATCAGTTATACTGATTGTAATTTTCTATCCAGCATAGCACATCAAAATGTATAATAAGGAATTCATAACTGTCAGTCTTGGTCATATGTTTAGCAAATTCAAAAGTAATCGTAGATGGTGACAGAATTCCAGACATTAGCTTCTAATGAAGGATACATACAGATGATGAAGCAAATGTTTGTATAAAAAAATAAAATACTACTACTACTACTACTACTACTAATAATAATAATATATGCATATGATCTACTTTCTACACACTTGAATGTACTACTGGTACATGTTTAGGTTATCCCAAGCCTAAAAAGTATCCATTTTTAATTCTGCTCTGTTTAAGACTTAAAAGTTCGATGGTAGTTAGCTACTAAACAGTTGATGCAATCTGCACTGCATAGGAAATGAATTGCATTTCCCCTTGTACATAAATTGGTATGAATGGAATGTTTCCATGCAAAGTAAATCATCAGTGTATGCTGGCGATGCACGCTGAAATAAACTTCTACTTGCATAATGGGTTTTGCCCATTTTTAATCCTAGGTGAGAGCACCCTATTTTCCCAATATTCATATCATATGGGTAAACTTGAACTGGAATATTAGTGCTGAGTGGATGTGTTTTGATGATAATTGCACCTTGCACATTTTAGAAAAGCTGATCAGGCCATTTGAATGATGGTTATTAAAATCATTAGATTTGACATCTGATAATCCGTCCATGACTGATGCCTCAAACAACTACTTGAATATATATCCTCTTCTGTTCCTGAGCCGATTAGATGACAGTCGTCCTTCAGGCGTCGCGTGAAAAGTTTCCACATAGCCAGCGCACAATGATTATTTAGGATTTTATGCACAATAGCTTAAAGAAGACGCGCGCATCAAATCGACAATTAGGTTCCGTTGAGAACATGCAACAGCTCTGCTCCAGGCCTCATCAGATATGGGCGATCTGGGCTCCCGAGTGGTGAACATGTTGCTGCCGTCTTCACTTGGGAAACTGATGTGCCATGAAGTACCTTTTATGGCTCACTCACTCCGTTGCGTTCAGTCTCTAATCTCTCACAAACAGCCTCAAACAGAATCTGTCCCGTGGCTCGGAGAAGGTGGAACAGAGATGAAAGCAGACAGTATCTCTGGATCTCTTTGGCAGATGCATGGCTTGTAAGGTGAGCTTTTAAGGGGAAATAATCACATTGGAAATCCGCTGGGCTCAGTGAAACATTGTACAGCACACAGTGCAATTACTAATAAAGGGGACATGAAAGCAGCTATATGCAAATCAAGTCATTAGTAAATATACTCTATCATACTAATATTTTAAGGGGACATTTACATTTTAAGGCTTAAAAAGTTCCCAAACTGAGATGGAGGATAATTTCGTGTCATGATTTGGAAAGAAAAATCAACTCCCGTAATGGGCTAGCCGTCATGTTTCGAACTACTTTCATTTCTTCCTCCCGAGCCTCACTTGCCACAGCGGGTGGGAAGGTTGAGGACAACACATTTAGCTCATTCCATCTGAGACTCCATGGCAGTTTGCTATTCTGGGCCTGAGAGCAGTGGTCCTTGGACTTGATGTATTAGGCGTCGTCGTTTGAAACACAACATGATTTATTATGCCATCACCTCTCAATATCTGTCGGCAATTACCATGGTGCCTTAGACACCCTGCTCCTCCGCACTTATCTGTTCCAGCCTGTAATTAGGGCCTCTCCTATTGCCAATGGAGTGTTGATGAGCTATCAATATGGCCCATCTGGTGATGGCTGTGTCTACAGGAATGCCCACGTAGCAAATGACCAAAGTTACGTTCCTCACCATTAATCAAATTTACACAGGGACATTAATACTCACGCCTGATGAATAAACAATGTCATCGAAATAGGGGTGTCCTCAAGGTGTGACAAGAGGACTATTCCATTTATAATATAGATAGATAGATAGATAGAGATAGATAGATAGATACATAGATAGATAGATAGATAGATAGATAGATACATAGGCCTACATGCATACATACATACATACAGTACATACCGGTACATATAATCTAGTAAGATTTAAAGGATAATGAGTATAAGTCAAGTCAAGTCAGTTTTATTTGTATAGCGCATTTAACGTGCACAGAGTGCAACCCAAAGCGCTCCACATATAGGCTAAGACATTGTCATTGACACATAGACTAACAAAGACAATAGCGGACGGAGCGGCGTAGTCGCCAGCGTACCCGTGACACCAAGACATACAAGACAGACAACAAACAAATTAACAAATAAAATAAATAAAAATTAAAAATAAAATTAGTCCAATTTCCAACCGTCTGAAAATGTCCAAGGTCAATGATGACTCGCGCTTATTATAGATAAGTATACTCTTTTGATCCCGTGAGGGAAATTTGGTCTCTGCATTTATCCCAATCCGTGAATTAGTGAAACACACTCAGCATACAGTGAACACACGGTGAGGTGAAGCACACACTAATCCCGGTGCAGTGAGCTGCCTGCAACAACAGCGGTGCTCGGGGAGCAGTTAGGTGCCTTGCTCAGGAGCACTTTATCCGTGCCTAATGGTCAGGGTTTGAACCGGCATGCCTCCGGTTACAAGTCTGAAGCGCTAACCAGTAGGCCACGGCTGCCCCAGTAGGCCATGGCTGCCGTAAAAGGCATTACATCCACTTTTCACATACAGTAGTAGATGCTAAAAAGTCTAACTGTCTTTCCTCCTGTGCTACATGTGTCATTGCAGCTTGGCATCTAGGGCACCAAAACCATGTTACTTTAGCACTAATATTTCCTTTCTCTGTACTCTTGTATTTGGGAAGCTTTTACCATTGGCTTTTCTCAACACTGAGGCATAAATTGTGTGTTTGCACATTAATTGTTTGTCATTCCACCTTGGTGAGCGAAATTGCTGCAAATTCAATTATTAGAGAACTAATTCATAAAATAAAATGTTCAATGTGTGTTAAATACAAACACAATATACTTATATTTCCTATGGGCCCCAACTCTGACACATTAAATTAGTTTGTGCAAAGTCAGTCACAGCCATGCCCATAACCAGAACCTACATAAAAGGACACAATAGTTCCATTATGTACAGGAAATGCCACACAGGTGGGCTCATCATTTCCTCTGTCCAATGTCACAGAAACATCACTAGGAGCTGGACCGTACTGATTGCTGTTGCTATGCTTTGTTCCTATCTCTCCTGGCTGTGAGTGTTGAGCAGTGGCTTACTCGATTAAGAGAAGGAAGGGCTCTAATTAAACCAGCCAATGTTTGCTTACCAATTACATTAAAACTTAATGGCATTTTTTGCCTGATTAAGTTCTGGGCAACACGTCAGACTTCCTTTAAGCCATGAAATGACAATAAACAGCAGCTCTCCACGTGAATACCCATGAGCACGTGCACAACTTCATTAGGGATCCAGTGGAAACTTTGGGTTGAAACTATTGAATTTCTTTAATGCCCAAGATTTACCGCAAAGTGTTGTAAGAAGAATGAGCTGGAGGTTAGAAAAGTGCTGATTTGTGTTTCTCGTCATATTGACATTTGCCTGTATTCCTTCTACACAGATGTTTTAGTTCAGTGAATATTTGTACGATGACAGAATTGCACAATGGTGTTTTAAGCCCCCAATGTCATCTTCCAGGCAGCGCTGCATGGAAGGCACTAGGGTTAGACAAGGGCTCTTGAAGTCGACGGTGGGGGCTTAAAACACCGTCGTAATTTACAGATGCATGTACTTCATTGTGCAATGGGCCTATTCTTAATAAAGTACAAATGTCCACCAATTCAACGTTAGTATCACACTAACAAAAGCAATTGGCTCATCATTTTTATGTTTACAGTAATGAAGTGAGGCGGTGTGATTGCATTAGCACACCACTGTTCTCCGTAAACACTCAGTGGTGGTCTCCGTCCAGTTATCCTGCCTCCCGCTCAGTTTAATTGGGCTCCGGAAGACAGACGACGACTTCATTTGTCTCTTCTGCTCAAAGGCGTCAATCCCCCTGCGTGAAAGGTGGCCTGGTTTGTAGCCAGACAGGGGCGCTCTGTATTATTTATTTCAGGTGGAGTGGGGGCAGCTCTTCTCCTGAGTTCGGCTCCAGCCTGCCTTGTGCGTCGCGCTCCATCCTTTGTGGCGCTGGTGGAGGAGTTGTGTTCCGCCTGAGTGGAGCAGATAAGCTGCTGGAGATGGACTGCCCTACCGCAGGTTTTTATCTGCCACCTCCCCCAACCCCACCCTCCCCACTTCAGCAAAAGAGAATCATGTTCACTGTGCTCCCCCTTTCATGGTTCTGTTGTTCCCTTTCTTTTAAAATTCTCCCCTCCTCTTCACTCTCCACTCCTTTTGGCTACTTATTGAGATAGGAACTAAAAAGGCACCATAGATTCCACTGAGAACTGTTCGTGAATAATGGGTATCCAACAATGGGTATCCAACCCATCCAACTGTATATATATATAATATATATATATATATATATATATATATATATATATATATATATATATATATATATATATATATATATATATATATATATATGGAATGGCACATGCTATATGATTGTCCATTGACCATGATTGTAACACTTTAAATAATAATGTAATGAAATGGCAAGCTGTGCATCTAATAATGTAATGAAATGGCAAAATGTGCATCTAATACAGAGAGAAAACTCTAAAAACAGAATTTAGAGCTCAGGTTGTGAGGAGGCATTTCACAGCTGCAATTCAACAAAAAAAGCAAAAAACAAGACAGCCTGGCTTTAGTCTCAGTGCTCGCTACACGCTGACCTGTTGGCTAGGCTCCAATACTTGTTCTTCTTACACATCTTAGCTGGAGATCCTACTCCACTTTGAAGCAAACTAAAAAAAAACAGGTATGAACTTGAAAGTATGAACTTTGAAAGAATGAAATCTTTTTCTCGCTGATGCAATCTCTGCTAAAGCTTGCAGCACATTCATTTGCGCTGGTGCTCTCACCGCCCTTCCATCAGCAGTGGCTTCTCAGTCAGTGAACTGTTTTATATTGCACTGTTTTATACATGATACAATACTCTATGGTACCTTTTACACATAATGGGATGATGCAAGATGAATGAAGAGCTGTAGTAGAGCATCTCCAACGAATGTCAATATTCTTGTTTACAGTAAATGATGTGAGCCTGATGTTTGTAATGATACTTTTCTATTGACTTGCATCGTAGTCGATACAGTACCTCTAGCTAAAGTGGCATTACAAGAGAGTAAAGTAGAGTTAAGTTGCTTAGCATGCTAATACTAGCTTACCTACAGTAATGCAACACAGATCACAAGCATTATTTTTTACTTCACACATATTGCTATTTCTAGGCCATTATTGAATTTGTTAAACTAACAAATCCAACATAACTTAACACTATTGCCCAGAACTGTTAACAGCACTGTTTTCCCTGAGCTGCAGACATACACTGTATTTAATTTGTCTCCAACATATGCATGTAAAGCAGCCATCATAATGATCACATAACCAGACAACATGTCAGTTTGATCAACTGTGATACCCCAGACATTAAGAGTAATGCACTTCCCCCCCATACTGTTGGCATGCATGTAAGTAATGATGAACATTCCTGTGTGTGTGTGTGTGTGTGTGTGTGTGTGTGTGAGAGTGTGTGTGTGTGTGTGTGTATGAGCGTGCGTGGGTGCGTGCGTGCCTGTGTCATATTACCTTGGCTGAAGCAGTTGTGGTTCTTATCATGGGCGGAGCCGTAATGCATTACACAGATTGTGTTGAACGTGACAGCAACCAGTGTTGGTGTGTGGGCAGAGTGGAGAGTGATGAGGTTATTACAGCAGCTGAGAAAAAGGATGTTCATGTCCTCAGCCAAAACACATGTCTGTGCAGTCTCATCCATGTTGTCATCCAGGCAGCAGTTAGTCAGTGGAAGTGCACTGGTTGAATGTTACACCATTCTGTTTATGTGATCTCTTTTGTTCTGCTGTGCATCTCTATTTCTAGCCCTCCCTTTATCTCTTCATCTCCCTCTCTCTCTCTCTCCATCACACCCTATAAGCAAGTGATCTCTGTAGTACAGACCTTTATTGAATATTTAATGTGGGAATCTTTCATATTTGAAAGCCATTAGCACCTTGGATGTTTCTTTTTTTCCCCTCTTCTGTGTATTGACAACAAGAGTGAAACAGAACATGACACGTGCTTTCAGTGCATCTTCTTGGCCCTTGATGGTGTCTCTCTATGTCAGCCTTCATAATCACTTACTGCATCCTTGTGCCCTCATCTCCTCAAAGCCCTCTCTCACCAACAAAGTAGACGTCACATGTCATTGTTAGAAAATAGGGGTTGAAGCGGACTTAGCCAATTTCTCTGAGTCAGAAGGCATGCTCGACTGTGTTTGTGATGTGCTTTAAGAGTGCGTCCTGTGTCTAGATGGGAGACAGGGGCCTGTGAAGTGATGCATGTACTGTAGGAAGCCTGTGGGGAGGCACAAGCGTGGCGCTCGGTGAATTTGAAGAGGCCTTTGATCACTGGGTGCTGCTTGTCCCCGGCTCCCATGGAACGAGGAACAGGATTTCCTGAGCTTTTGGTCAATAGAACTCAAATGCTTCCATTCACACAAAATACCAACGAGCACAGAGAATGCCTTTAAAAAATCACACACACACACACACAAATGGATCTCCTGTTTGGCATTGTGTTACAAAGGGTAAAGGCTGCATTTCTGAACCTTAGTTTTGAACAAAATACATCATTAAATCAACATGGGATCCATGTACTCTGCTCCCCTGAAATGAAATCAGACTTCATGCTCTGAACAATTGTTATCAGGACATATCACTTCCATGAAAACGTTGAGCGGTAGCACCAAGCTGTTTATGTGTGGACACTGCAATTTCACTAGCTGTTGTATGGTAATATTATGTACTGTTGCAATGGAAAGTGCATCCAGAGAGGAATTTAAAATACATGTTCTGGCATAAAATGTTCTCACAGCTGTTGGATGATTTTTGGCATTCATCATGGTGAAGGGAATCAGTTTGTGTGTGTGTGTGTATGTGTGTGTGAAAGAGAGACAGAGAGAGAGAGGGAGAGAGAGAGAGAAGTAAAAAAGAGGCAAATAACATTGTTGGAAACAGTATGCATTTTGAAATAAACACACTCTTCCTTTTCCATGCTTGTAATTCCACTTAATGTTACGCTATCCAACCTTCCTGTAGTCTTATGTCCATGTCCTCTGTCTAGGGTACTCCACAGGCTCCAATCAGCTTTAATATCCACAGCTCCAAAGGGGCCAGTTACTTGGCCTGGTGAGCAGACGCTGTCTCTGAGCCAAACACTGCCTGGGTCTTTTCATTTTCACCTCCAGAGAATAGAGCAGGCCAGAGCTCAAACCCTGCTGTGTTTCTCTCACATTCATGATCCCAGCTTCCTGGAGGTGTGAGCACTTGTCCAGATCCACTGACGCAACGCAACCTTTCTTGTGACACGTAGAGTAACTCCACTATACAATGACATGGTTTATGACTAAGATGATGTTTTAATATCTTTCCCTTTCTTATTCTTCCTGCTGCTGCCCGGATTGTTCTACAAATGAAGGTAGAGACATTTTGCTGCTTTTTTCCATTTGCATAGTGATTGTGTCACAGCTTGGCTCTCATATGGATATGCATCACATACAGTATACTATTGTATTCTCCCTGTGTCCAGTGCTGTCTTTGTAATGAGTCAGAAGGAACAGGATGTTAATTAAGACATTTATGCCAGGAAGTGAGGGTCAAGACTGGCCAGGGTTAGTTCATTTAAATCCCAATAGCCTGCACCTGAGTTCGTTTTAATTCAATAGCCCGGGCTAATCGTGTAGGTGTTCCCTTGTTGTTGATGAATTTTCTCCTTTTTTCATAACGGCTGGAGTAATGTGATTGCTCATTTGTGTAAACTGCCTAAAACTATTTATCAGTGAGGAATTTATCTCACAGTGGGAGGCCACTCGATCTCATGAAATTGATTTATTGAAGAGCATTAAAGATTTGTTTTCCTGTTTCGCTCTTTTCCCAGCAAAGTTATCTCTAAATTACACTTCAGGACAAACTTTGGACTAATGATGCATGATTTGATAAAAAAAAAAAAAACTGTGGCACGCCATGTTGATTAGTTTGGTTTCCTCCAGACAAACTGACACTTTGCTGCAGTGATGGCTAGCCACAATGATTGCAGCAAAGCATAGCTATTCAGTATGTTTCTGCTGTGCTCACAGATTTAGACTGCTATAATCTGAGCCAAACCCTGCAATGAAATATATTGGTGAGAGACAAGACAAGTGAAACAGCTTTTGACGAGCCTGCATAGATCCTCATTTCCCCCCCACCCGGCCAAGCCATCAGTCAACTGCACGGGGAGGAACAATCTCGATTACCTACTTCAGTGGTTAGCCGTCACTGAGAGTACGGAGATGACAGGATGGGACACAGTGACTGCTAGCCCTGCCATACAGATTAGGCCTGCCGTCACTGCCTCGGCCACTGACTGAGCGCTACCCTAACATCTTCATAGCCTTGCTTTTGTTTCATGTCATCTAGACACTCACGGACACAAAAGATGACCTCTCCCTATACTGGAAGATGTAGTTAAAACACTTTCGGCCTGTTTTCCCCCTCCATCATACACCATATCGTATGCATACAGTAGATAACAGGGTAGCTGTTGTTGTTGACAGCAGCAGCTTTACAAGTCGCAGATGGGGAAAAAACACTTTTGGTGCATTGCACTATTGCATCAGGTAAATAGACTATCAACGGATGATCTTTTTTCTTCTCCTTCTTCCTCCCTCTGTCCTTTCACGGGTAAAGCCATTGCATCACAAATAGGGGGAAAGACACAGGATATGCTCGTCTGTGGTTCAGTGGCTCCACTTTTCTTTGTCTCCGAGCAAGATAAAATGCCACGAGGCGCAGCTAGCATGTATAAAGGCATCCAATTTTCCTCCCGTGTAGTTTGCTGAGATTAAACTCTGATAGAGCCCGATATGCATCACTGTTTTTATCGCCTGCGTGTCTGTCATCGCGCGAGGCTGGCCAATGCTCTATTTTCCCCGCCGCGGAAAGTGCACCAGAAGTTTGCCTTTGAGACAGACGACAAACCTGTTTGAGACAGATTGCCAACAGAAAAGGCTATATGCCCTTGCGATGTCACTGAGAACGAGGAAATTTGCATGCTATCTTAAGTGTATTTTTTCTTTATTTGCACAATAACACAAAGTTGTTAAAGTCGAAGTACTACTCTGTGTGTGTGTGTGTGTGTGTGTGTGTGTCGGTTTGTGTGTGTGTGTGTGTGTCTGCCTCTGTGTGTGTACATCTGTGAGTGTGTTTGCTTTCTATTATCTGATGGAGAAAAATTTGGTTGCAATTAAAATCCCTCCATCTGGTCCTTGCAGCTGTCAGAAACTGCTGTGAGTTCCTGCAGCTCTGTGGCTGGTCAGTGCACTACCCCACACTGCCCTCCCCTAGGGGCTCACATGCATCTCCTCACTTTACATCAGACTCATATCCTTCATTAAGACATATAGTCCCACTTCATACAAGTTCTCATTATATGATTATAGCATATAGAGATATGCTAATGAGCGTTATAAATAAAGCCAGTCTTCATATGTAAATTTATAAAATCACACAGTAGGCTATACACAATTGTAATAGTGAATTTGACCACCGAATGTCAAATAAGGCAGTAAGTACAGAGATAAAAGTACTTAAGTTCACATTCCAAATTTACAAAAAGAGAAGCAAGCAAAAGGGTGTTTGGCAAGTTCTCTAGCCAGGGTCATGAAATGGGTCACGGGGATCAGGCAGGGAGGAGTTAAGCAGGATCCATGGGTTCAGTCTTCTGCTATTCTTAACCAAGGCAGACGGAAGGTGTGAAGAAAGGTGGAAAATGAACTACCAAACCAAATGTCTCAGCTTGAACAGCTAGGCTGAAAAGGTTAGGCTGACCCTGTAGGCGTCGCAAATTTCATCGCGCTCCTCCCGAACTTCCATTTAGAACGCCATTTAAATTCTATGTGTATAGCTAGTGTGACTTTATTATTATGTGCTATGATATTAAATGATTCACACTGAATTGTTTTACAGAAACAAACATTACAACGGGCACTGTATTTATTAGTCGAGTTTTACTTTACTGAGATGAAGTGGAATGGAATTAATGATCAAACATGTGGTGCCATATAAATAGCACACTGTTGTATAATTGCCTTTTGTATACTGAGCAATCGTTGGGAATAGAAACATGAAGATATTAAAGAAAAATGTTAGGTAGGAAAATATACACAGTTATTTTCACACAGTGTAACTTCAAAAGCTCTTATTACAGAATCTCAGTGCATCTCCTGCAGCACTGACTGTTCCCACAATTCCATGTTCCATTCACCTATCGACCCTGGTTATCAAAGTAAAAATAGACAGTCTTTTATCATAGCTATTATGTCAGAATGTCAAAATCTATGATTCAGAATACAGTGGGGTAGTATTTCTGATTATGGTCATACAGATATCATTATTTTCAGTCTTTACCTGTTAGCTGTTTGCCTGGTGGGAAAAACCTGCAGCCCTACAGACTGACTGGCAAATGCCCTTCATTTGTGAAAATGCACCAAAAACAAAAGAAAAGCAATAATAAATAATATAGAAAAACAGACGTTTATTTCTGCTTCAGTCAGCCTTCTCTTGAAAGCCAACCAGGGATTTCACAACCGTTATAAAAATGACAAGTGCCGGTTGGTTTAGGGGAGCTTGGTGTAAATGCATTTTTGGATGAGCAGGGTTGTGAGGATTAAATGACATTCGTTAATGAAAGTGGAGCTGAGTGTGTAACGGTAGGTAATTGAAATGACACAAACACTGTTCAGATTTATCCATCACAGGGGCCACAGGACTGAACATCCCCCTCCACCCCGTACGGTCTATAAACAAGCCATTACACGCTCCTTCCTCTTCTTTAAAGGGGTTTAAGGGAACGCCATGCTATTGACCATATGAGCACCAATATTCATGGATGTAAACGAGTGCCTGTTTTGTGTTGATCCATGTTTGCTTAACTTGCTGATGGGGTCTGAGATGCACTGGATGACTGTATGTGTGGGTGTGTACAGTACATTCTATAAGCTCACGCTGACACGTATTGGAGGCTCACTGACTCTTCAGTAGGTTTGTGCATTTAGGCATTAAGGTTCAAAGGTTCATCTTTTCTACTAGTAATCAACCTATTTTGGAACTGAAGATCAAGTGCATAAAATCAATCTCTTATTCTCCCCTACACCAAACAGTGTTGGTTACATACTCAATTATCTCTCTCTCTCTCTCTCTCTCTCTTCCTTTCTTTCCCTCACACACTCACAGACAAGCACAAGTGCCAACAACCCTATATGCAGCCATGGCTGTAAGATCCAACACGATGCCAGCAAACTCCCTTAAGCCATCCACTTGGGTTCTCTCCTGGGCATAGATTCAATTAGTAATGCTGCAGGCATAATGAGAAGTACACACGTTAAGACTCTTGTCTATCTCTCCACTTACCCGTATCCAAAAGAAGAAGAAAAAAAAAAAAACACTTTTAATTTAATTTTATCTCTCGTCAAGCCCACCAGCCAAGCCCAACCTAAAGTTGCTTTCGAATAGAAGTTTACGACTCCAAAACTAAAACTTTCATTCTTCTTAGCCATGTCAAGCAGCCAAGGGGTCTCCAACTGCAGACACCTCCTCGATCCTCCTCTCACCCACTCCCCCACACTGATGCAGCCTCTGTGGATGGTGTTTTGTTGTGGCTTGGCATCAGTGGCTGTGAACATGCACTCCCAGCCTCTCATTAGTCCCCCACACCTTGGCTGTTTGTCTGTCACACACTCGCCCGCCCGCACGCCTGCCCGCTGCACCGCTCCACGCTCGCCCGCTCGCTCACTTCGGCGTAGTAGCACGTCTTTGTGTGCCATCGCCATGGCAACCGGCGGGAACCAGTGATTTTCAACGGGTGAGCAACAGGCTAGTTAGAATACAAAACAACCTGTGTTGGACAGCCAGAGGGCTTTGGCCAGAATACATCAGCATGTGCATGGAGGTGAGAGGCTGCTGTTTAAAGGAACCCAGATAGAGGGACAGAACGTGTGGAATTATCATATACACACACACTGGCCATTTTCATCCTGCCAGGGCTCACAAGCAATCTTTTCATGAGAAATGTCTTTTAAGGTGTCAGCTCTTGTTAGGGTAAAAAGGCAAAGTTATTATTATTCTGAGGACGTCGCTGACATCTCTGTTGCTATCTGTGGCTTGAGAGGAATAACACCAAAAAAAAAAGTTGTTGATAACAAACAATCAACAAACTCAAAACACTTGTGGTATCACTGAGTACAGTGTGAGATAATTTAGCCACACAAGTATGTTTCGAGGACTTGTATTTTGTAGCAGTACAGAAACCAAGGCAAGGCAAAGTGAATCTGAGTGTCCACTTCAGCAGTGCACACCAGCTGTACTGGCTGGTCTTGTGAAGCCGCTCGGAATCTATTATTTTGGAAACAGAGCTTGATTACTGCTGCAGAGAGGAAAAATATAGGGTTGACTGCTGGATCCGAGTTCATGTGTAGCGTCTGGCTGAGAAGAGAATTAATTCTGAGTGAATGAAGACCCAAATGATACCTCTTGAGGCATATGTGGTGATATGGTTTGAGGGTGTTTATTCTCGTGTGTACCTTGATTGGAATTCTGTTCCAGTCTTTTGTTCCAAAACAGTGTTGGCGTGAATCTTCAGAGAGTTTTGAGCCCGCTCTATTGGTGCCTGCATGAGGTCGCCTGCATGATAAGTATAAGATTAAACCTGTTTGTAAACACATACAGTAAGTGTGTTTTTTACCAGTTTTCTTAATTTCTTTAATTTCATGTTTTTTTTTTTTACTTGACTCAGCATGATTCCTTTGAGAACTAGCCAGTTGTAATGGACTGGGAAACTGATGAGGAATTTGCATCCTTTAGAAGGTGTACCTTTTGTACCGTTCTTTTTATTATTATTATTATTATATATTTTTTTCGCTTTCATCCCAGTGTTAATCTAATGCTTTGTTTGGCTTTTATTGTGTGTGTGAAGAACACTGTAATTAGAAACAGCCTTATTAATGAGGACCCAGTTGATGATTCATTTAGATGGGCTTTTTCCATTCTAAATGTCAAAGCATGATATATTAGATACAGTGTAACAGCGGCCGATTTATGGCAAGCTTGTGCAGCAGATGAGAATTTAAACCTTAAGTAAACCACTATACTTATATATAAGTCTGCATGTAGTCAAAGATATACAGTATATACACATGACCCTACATAAACACACACACACACATATACACACACATGCGCGCACACACACACACACACACACACACACACACACACACACATTTAGAGTTTGAGCCAACAGCTAGCAGACCAGTGTATCTATTAGGACATCGTTATCCCCTTGCTAGTGCACATTCAGCCCACATGACAGGGAGTGACATATATTTGTTGGCAGATTTCACCCTGGACCTTGACAGGATAGGCTGTTTTTCAATTTCCAAAACTTGTGTAACTTTTTTGCCACCCTTACTTTTTTTTTTACTGCCAACAGCATTTACACACTGGCAATAGATTGTAGAAGATAGCTCTACACAGAACATACCCAGGATTTCCCATTGGAAATGGCAGGTGCATTATTTATACTTATAATATACAATGAAAATAATTTGGTTTCAGAACTAATTTAGGAAAGTATGCATTCATACAACAATGCATGTAGAAAATGATGCGTTCACTCACCAATAAGTATCTGTGTATAGGAGTATTTGACCACAGATTCGACCTGGTGTCTCCAGGCTTGTGTGGTCAAGAGATCTGTAGTTGACTGTAAAGAGAAAAGCTCAACACCAGCAAAATTTCATTTTAAGTGAAAAACATTACTCATTTTGTGCAGTTGTGTAGCTTATTTTGACAAGCCCTTGTCTGGCGTTGTAAACCCATCACAACTTAATGATGATCTTTGTTCCTCGTTCTTACAGTCACGTCTGTGCATTTGGTTGTTCAAATCATTTCAGCTCATTAACCCCTACAAAAACAAACTCAAGTGAATATTTGATCTTTTTTTTATTCTAGTGTTGTCAGAGCTCCTATGTGTCCTTTGGGAGATTAGATATGAAATACTGTTTGTGCTTTGTTTTAATTATGCTGCCAGTCACCTTGAAATCCTTAAGAGATGGATTTAAGCTCAATCGTCAGAGTAAGTGACATGACGCTGATTGCTGGAGGCAGACGATTGTATGAAATTATGCAGAGGAACAAAGCAAAGTGGCAAACTGAATTGCTTATTCGCACCAAAGCTGTCATGTCAAGGATCTGATTTACATCCCATAGCTGAGGGTGCCAGGAGGAGTTTTACTTCCACGACTTATTCTTAATTTATCACACTTGTGAATCTGCAATGGCTTAAAGCCACATGATGCGGTTTGAATGATACTTTTGTGAAATACACAGGTAGCTGCTTTGAATAAGGTTCTCCGATTGATTTTGATGTCAGAAAACATGTCAGAAATAACAAGGTAAAAGGTTAACTGGCCGTTATATCCAGTCTAGAAAGCCTTTTCTTTGTTCTTTTACATTTTTCTAAGGCTGGATATTTCTTTAATGATTGATATGATCACTATGAGGTGTACGCTAAGTGTAAATAATTAACTAAATGTAAAACACACACACATAGTTGTTAGAGTTGGAGCTGGACTTATAAGAAGCATCCTCTGTATAATAACATCAATAAAGAATGTCAATCAATCAATCAATCAGCTACTGTTTGAGGTTTGCGAGGGGTGAAAAAAAGTTTTACTGACTTTGAAAGGGAAAAAAAATTTGCTATTCCGGCTAAGCCATCATGTATCAGGATTAAATTTTACAAAGCTGTTTATCATATCAGAAACATTCTTGTGGCATTTTGAATGGCATTCACTGCCTGAAGACTCTCTGTTCTCTTTGTGTTGTTGTTGTGGAGTGGCCTACATAACGAGTTGTTCGCCTTATCTTCAGAGTGCACTTTTCTTTTGGGTCGGCAGCCTCACAACATTGGCACATTTTGTCTCAGATTACTGAAGATGTTTGATGTGCATTTCAGGACTTCAAGCACAGAAATTCAAGTTAGTTCAAGTCAAGTAACTCACAGACACCTCGACCTATACATGAAGCCATCTTCTCTCTCTCTCTCTCTGTCTCTCTCTCTCTTTCTCTTTTCGTTGCTCTTGTCTTCCACTCATCTTCATGTTTCCTCTCTCTTCCAGTCACTGTCATAACAACCTTAAATTGACTTGAGAGCATCCCTTGTTATATGTTAATGGTTATAAAAAGTGCATTTCGAGGCCAGCCTAGATACAAAACTGGAAACAAAGAATTCTTTTTTTAAATGATTTTTGTCTGATCTGTGTGGAGTCTGCATTAGTCTGGCTGAAGAGTAGTTATTCAAAATCCATGTCTTTAAGCTGTCTTCATATAAAAAAAGCAATGGCACATGCAAATATGAATATACTTTACAGTGCAGTAGCCTATGTGTTTCTGCCCTTGTATTTGTGCTGTTTGTACTTTGAAAAGTCAAGTGATTAATGCTATTTTCATCTCTCCCAGGTGAAGTTGGAAACTTCATGGGGGAAAAGCACACTGTGTGCTATCTGTTTGTATCGCGTTACAAACACGATAATTGCATTTATGTCATGTCGTATCCCTACATTCATCTGCCCCTATTTCTCTCTCTCTGTCTCTCTCTCTCTCTCTCTCACTCACAGTCTTTCACTCTCTAACTCCTCATTGACATGTGGCATGTGCATGTCGGCTACGTTATCTGTCCTTTTTCATTTAGAAACCCATGTTGACAGGTCAGAGCTTTCACAGCTTTCGGCTGAAGCCGCGCTGCAACTGCAAGTCACCTACAAAATAAGAACTGGCGCCTATTTTTCACGCGAGAGCCAAGCATGTCGGAAGTGGCCCTTTGAAAAGATACAACGCTCCTCAGCAGCCCTGCATCAGAAAGGTTTCTGTTGTGAACACATGCAGCAGTGTTCTGTTGTGAACACATGCAGCAGTGTTCTGTTGTGAACACATGCAGCAGTGACGGAAACACACATACACACCATGGATCTGGTCTGAATGAGGCATAACAAACTCCAGGCTGGTAAAACATTTGCCCTGACATGTCATCCATAACCATTGGGAGAGTTGACTGTAACAGATGTCCAGGCACCTCAGCAGTGGGACTGCAGCAGGCGGACCCACCACAAAGGCTGGACCACTGCTGTGTCGGCGCTGTCAAGGCAACGGGCTTGTTTTCAGGGATGCTGATGCTGACGCGAGAGCTTATCCCCGTTGTCCATCTGTCTGCCACTCTCCGCTGGAGGTCCTGTTGACCGCCGCAACAGAGGTGACATGACAGATGATTGACATGGCATTGCACATTTTGCCATCAGATACTGCTGTCAATCTAAGTGATGGTCCATCTCTTGACTTTTTTTTGTTCAAGTTCCCCACTGCGGCGGTGAATGCTGTTGCCAGCTGGCACATACAACAAGAAATAAAACCAAGTAAATATGCTACACTGATTTAACTAAACTGTGTAATTGCGCAAGAAATGAGACACATAAATGTTTTCTGTTTGGAGAGACAATAATCCTTTGAGAGTTTTGTAGAAACATTTTTCAGTAAGGGAATTCTGTCTGTAAGTATGTAGTACTTTGTGCCACAGCTATTTCTTTGCAATGCCAAATGGCCCCCTTCCCCTCCTTGTGTGTCATGTGTAATTTCCCTCCAACTAAATAGCAGTATCAAAGCTCAAATTCCTCATGATGTAAAGGCTTGAAAATTGCCCTAACCTAAGACTGCACTTAGCTTATTTCAGGTCAGGTAATCATGGAAACAAGTGTCAAAGGATGCCATTAGAAATGTCTAAGAGTGTCTACTGCAATGTCTTTAGTTTTTCAAATCCGCTGTCTGGAGGTTCCAGTCTGTTCCATTTTCACCTTTTTTTATCTTATCTTAGCACAGACACTTGGTGTGACAGAGGGCCAAGGCCAAAGTAAAGTCTGTTGTCATTTTGTTTACCTTTAACTTGTTGCAGAAATTGGTGCGAGAGTTATGAACATTTATGGATCGGTGGTCCATGAGACTGCATGTCATCCACATGATGTGTTGTCATTATTGTCACTTCCCTTCACTCTTAAAGCTAAGCTATATAACACATCCTTTTTCATCATGTAGGGTTCCATGCAAATGTATTGGGACTGCCCTGCATTAGACAGCGATGCTACAGGGAGGGGTACTCAGTAGTGATGGGGACGAGACCGCATATGTCGAGACTGAGTCTTTAAAGGGTCGAGACCGAGACCGTTGGTTTTTAAATGCAGCTGAGACCGAGTCAAGACCCGAGTCTTTGAGGAGGCAAGACCGAGTCGAGACAGAGTCTTTAGGGAGTCGAGACCGCATCGAGCCTGATCAAAAAAAAGAGTAGACTTTCATGATTTAGTTACATTTGCATTACATTTTACATTTTTACAATCAAGTATTATTCAACAGCTAAATTCCTAAAGGGTAGAGTGGGGATTGTTGGCTATAGGAACAGTCTAGCACACACTTGTCTACCAAACTTCTTTTCTAAACAATACTTTAAGACTAGGAGCATATTGTACAGGAGTACATATTGACATTAAAGTTGAAGGTGTTGAATTTTTACAATACACCTGGATTTCATATTCAAAGTGTGACATTTAATTATATCAGCAATCAATTAACCAGGCACGCATTGGAATGACAGATTAGGCAAAAACCGTATGTCAGGCTACTTTAGCCCTCTCCACTGCAACAGTGCAATATACCATGAAATATACAAAATTCAAACAAAATGGACGAAAAAGGTCTTGTAGTCTTGCTCTAAAATGACAATAATTACACTAGTACTCAGTGTACTGGAAAGGGCTGGATAGGATCATGTTTCTGCAGAGGACACCAAAGTGGCATAGTGTGGCACATGCAGTGCTGAGTGTGTTTCACTAATTCACGGATTGGGATAAATGCAGCGACCAAATTTCCCTCACGGGATCAAAAGAGTATATATACTTATACTTATATACAGACACACACACACACACACACACGCACACACACACACACACACACACACACACACACACACACACACACATTTACATACAGATGCTAAATTGTTATCCTTTACAGATACATCTGCTGCAGCGACTTGACTCTAGTTTGTTAAAAAAATACTATGTAGTTTGTCCCGGGCATGCAGTGGCCTGTAGTAATGATAGAGACGCTCTATACACATACATTCCCATATAAGTCAGTGTTCCTCCAAAGACATTGTTATTTTAGAGTACAACAAATTACATAGTATTTTTTTAACAAACTAGAGTCAAGTCGCTGCAGCAGATGTATCTGTAAAGGTTAACAATTTAGCATCTGTGTGTAAATGTGTGTGTGTGTGTGTGTGTCTGTATATAAGTATAAGTATATATACTCTTTTGATCCCGTGAGGGAAATTTGGTCTCTGCATTTATCCCAAACCGTGAATTAGTGAAACACACACAGCACACAGTGTACACACAGTGAGGTGAAGCACACACTAATCCCAGCGCAGTGAGCTGCTTGCATCAACAGTGGCGCTCGGGGAGCAGTGAGGGGTTAGGTGCCTTGCTCAAGGGCACTTCAGCCGTGCTTACTGGTCGGGGTTCATACCGGCAACCCTCCGGTTAAAATTCCGAAGCGCTAACCAGTAGGCCACGGCTGCCCTGTCGCTGTGTGTGCGCGCATTGATGTGTGTGGCCGTATGTGGGTGTGTGTGGGTGTATGCATAAAAAAGTGAATTATACTGTAAGGGAACTTTAAAAAAAAAAGTCACCAGTCAGCCACAGTTTGAATAAAATGGCACGATACCTGTGGATGTCTGATGGCCACAGGTCCCTACAGTAGGCTCAGTAGCCCACACTAATCTCTTTCAGATGAAAAATTAATGAAAGTCCCTGTCACATATCCAGCATCTTTATGGTGAGATGAAGTTCTTAAGAGGTGGATTCAGATTCTCCAGGGGGCAAGAGATATCAATAGGACAAAGTAACTCAAATGTAGTAGACGTGTGAGGCCTGGAATTATGTTCCACTTTAGCGGTCCCGAGTGACTTGTAAACCTGGCTGTGATTACATTGCTGAGGCCATTTCGGGATGCCATTTGAAAACAAAGGAAATGTTTGAAACCAGATCACTCACAAATCCCGCCTGAATATTGCTCCCTCCACAGCACTATGTGGATGATGCGATAAGCGTAAAATCCAGCAAGAGCCAGATCCATTCTATGATATAGTTGCATGAATAAAATATCAGTGTGGCAGTGTAAATTGTAATACTTTTTCAGGCACTGTGTGAGTGCGTGTGTGTGTGTGTGTTTCTGTGTTTATGTGTGTGTCTTCTCAATGTCCTTTGTTACATTTCATTCCAAGAAAGGTTCATTTCATGTCAACACCACACAACTAAATCCATGTGTTTCCCTGATTTGGTCCACCATCATAGTTTTCGTGTTTATAGTATCATGGTGCATTGAGGCCCATGTCATGGCTCCAATTTGAGTCCTGATTGCCTCTCTGGCTTGGGCTCACTCACTATCGATTCCACATCTGCTCTGCCATTCACACACAGTTCACTGCAAATCACTTGGCCACTGTGACCGTGTGTTTTTGTCTTGGAGGAAGAGTTCAACTGAGCTCCTGCACTGGATAGAATTCAAAGATGCTTTAGTTGCTGAATTTGTAAAATATGCACAGAATGTTTAAAGGACAGTTCACACCAAGACCGATAACTAAAATGACAACAAAAAAGTGTTCTAGATAATTCTAGATAATATGAATGACGACGTTCACACATACAGTAAACTACAACGATAAGGACATGAAGATAGATGTCATTGGGGATCACTTTCAGAGCGATTTTGAGAACAATAAAAAGCTGACAGCCAATCAGAATCCATATTTTTTTCAAGATAGATAGATAGATAGATAGATAGATAGATAGGTACTTTATTGATCCCCAAGGGGAAATTCAATGTCACAAAATATTAGCGAAGAGTTAATTTAAATAGGTAGCACACACTGCAGTCCTACTAGCATTACTTTCCACCACATGTTTCCAACAAAGCAGTAGTGAAATATAGTCATGAAAATTGAGAATACTTAATATGAAGAAAAAGCAGGAGCATGTAATCAGGTGATCTCTGTCTGCACAGCAAGCTTTGTTTGTCTCTGTCCCTGTCTGCAACACAAGCTTAGTTTAATTGCTATCCCTTGCAACCTGTCTTCACATTGCATGAGTTTCAGTGAACCATTTGGTCCTAGGGAGCCTAAATAGTCCTTAATTGTTTGTCTCTTTACTTATTAATTTGTGTTGTGGCGTCTGAGAATATGCAGTGGCTGAAGGGCTGCCTCTGCAGAGGCTAGAAGTGGCATTGAAGCCAGAAGGTGACATAGCTTGTCAAAGTCACTGCCAAATGATGTCTCTTGAGCTCACAGCCAAAAAGAACTGCCAGCCTTTTTTTACGGCCCTTCCCCTTCCTTTTTTCTCGCATTAGCCAGCCAGAATTTAATTACTTTTGCATGTTACACCACTCAGCATATACCTTAGGGTGAAATTATTTTTTGCCAGTCTATTTGTGTTAGCAATTTATCATCTACTGGTCACTTGCTATTTATCTTTTTTTAGAGAGAGTGCAGTATCTCTTAGTGGATATATGTCTTCATTACAAGGGCTCATAATGGAGTAGGATGCATGCTTTGCAGCAAATATGCAGAATTCCAGGTATAAGTCTCAAGAGTGAAAACATCAACTGAATTTGTGCATACCTCACTTATCCCACTCTTAACCATTTACTTCACAATTAACTTAAAATGGAACGTAGAAGCAAAGCCTGCTAAACACAAATGCATTTGTAGGTAAAAGAGTAGCACTTTATAGCTCAGTAGTAATTGAGTAACAATATGGAAGTAAAAGGATAGTATCATCTAACCTCATGATAACAATTCATATTTCTAAACAATAACAAGTCTGTAACAAGCTTGTGATGTCTTGCACCTTAATATGTGCAGTAACTCTATGAACAGGGGGATAAGAGCTTGAGAAATTTGGGAAACCTTTTGGTTAAATACCTTACTATGGATTCCCTATTAGTAGCTCAATGTTTTTGGTTCAAAACCACTAAGAGGGAATGTGGTCGTGGAAGATGTAATGCCTTCTAACAGAAAACAAAAACATCCACAAATAGCCCACTTGAATCTCTTTGTACATTCACTATTAAAAGGAAATGACAAAATTGCTCCCATACTTACTGTAGCTGAGGTGCATTGGCCTTACCTTGTATTTTTACCACAACATCATTGTTTGAGAATGCATTAATCTTTTGACTCTGTGAGGCATCTGAATGAACGACGTTGCTGAACCACCATGGTAACACCTGTTTCTAGAAAGCATCACATCTGTGTCACAATTTGCTACTTCTGGGATTTGAACACTCTAGTTACAACAACATTGTTGATGATGCAGTGATACTTATCTTTGGTGGAAACAGTGGCAACATGTGTAATACCCCACCCCCTACAAATTATCTGTGTCAACATTTTTCTAATTTAAACCAAAAGTGATTAATGCTGGCATTGTCATTGCCATCAGCAAAAACCTAAACCTATTGCGAGTAAATAAAACAGTTTACTCAAGCTGACCAATATTCATCATTATTTGTGTTAAATATCTGTACAAATTACAAGTTATCCAAAATCTGTATTGTCTATCTCGTGGCTTAACGGTAGCACGTCGGTACTCTGCGCGTGTGGCCAGAGTTCCCATCCTATTGTGGTATAAAATTATCACTAATGTCTGTAAACATCATGATGAGACAAAGAGTGTTTAAACGGTAAACTTGTATTTATATAACCTCAACGACAATCAAGTAATACCCAGACATCATTCTTATATAATAACCTTTTATAACTTTTTAAATAACAAGTTTAACTATTACTAATAACATAACGAAGCCATCCTACCAGAATGTGCACTCTGTATCCCGATGTCTCTTTTTGCTGCACTGTGTCTCATTTTGTTGCACTGTGTCTCATGCTGCCTTAGCCTGGGCCTTTTGAAGAAACCAAAGCTGGCCTTGAAGCTGCAAGATAACGCGTACACAGGGCGAGCTTTACTCATAACAACCAGTAGGAGAGTGCAGGGGGGCGAACGATTTTTAACCCATGCACAATGTATGACCTGTGATCACTCTATACCAGTGATCCTCACTATTTTTTTTACATGAGCCACATTGGCAGTACAAAATCAAAAAGAGAGCCACTTTTACGACAACATACTAACTCACCTTTGCAAATGTGCATTTGTACATAGAAATAACACAGCCAATACAGCTAAATATATACAGCCAGGCTTAATAACTTCCTTTCACCTTCATTATTTGGGTGAAGGAAGAAGTATAATTCAGATGTTTGCGTTTTTGTAGTGCAGTATTGTATGTTTATGAAGCACATTTGAAAAAATATATTGGCTGTGTTACCACATATAGCCTACAGTGGGTCCCATTTAAAAATGGCCACATAGCACATTCGCGCTTTCCGTGATACACGCAGCTGCATGAAATGTATTACAACTTATCGCCACAAGGTGGCAGTTTAAGTCCGCTGTAGCATTGCCAGCAAACAGGGCAGCGGATTGCATTCAGCGTTGCAAGTGGCAGTGAGATTACTGCAAGCAGAACGAAACTAAAGATCACCTTGTTGAAGTCATACAGTAGACTAGGCTAAATCAGAGCCTACTTTTGTTTTTATCAAGCTGGGGCCAGAGATGATGGCCTTTGGCAAACAGTTTAGGCCTACTCAAAATGAGTAAAACCAAATTTGGCGAAATCTCGGAGATACATTGAGCCTCGTAAATGGTGTAAAACAGTGATTTATTTGCATGGCTAGCCCGATGCCGAAGCTCCACCATTGAAAAAGCTGTTGGTAGCATCGGCTAACTAGCGCCAGATTTTGGAGTGCAGGGGACAAGCCGAGATGGGCTATGAGACATACGTTCACACTCGGTATCATGTTTCAACACACTTTAGGTCAATATCACACCGGTATTCTCCTTTAAGGTGAAAAGTTCGTACCCTTGGCAGCAATATTGCTGACTTGCGAAGATAAGAGCGAACAACGATCCTTTCATAACGCCATCTGTGGGTTCGGGGTAGTGTTGTGTCAGCATTTTGGAGGGGTAAAAGTAAGAGAGTTCTGCCTTTGTTCGGGAGTGCCTTCTCGAGATACACTCACGGTTTATTGCTGTTGGTATTGCTGCTAGCATCAATAAAACCATTTTTGCATCGAATTCTGCCTGCTTGAAAGCTCCTTTTTGCTTTAGCATAAGTGTTATTGGTGATTTTTTCTTGAAGTCGTGAGCTCAATTTTCTACTTATCTACTGGCTGATTTGATGACCATCCACCTCTCCAATTCACTTTTGAAATTAGAACCTACAACGTCCAATTGACAAGTCATCTGATTTAACCAAAATACCATTGATCAGTGTGCTTGATTGTAGGGTCTGGGAATGCCATAACAGTAGCCTACCAAAACACAAACCAACACGCAAATTAACATAAGTAGCGTTAACATAAGAATGAGACCAGCAGGGAAGTCAGTCTTTTCATGAACATTAAGCTACAGTGATTTTCGGTTAGGCGGTTGTGATTTTTGGTTAGGCGCTCCGGACACTGACAACATCACCAACCGGAACTACCAAGGAACGGCACAAGTGTGACTGCTCTGGGGCAGTAGTTAAAACCACCAAACTTTTGCGAACTACCCTTTCTAGAAACACTAAGTCCAAGAACGATGGATCACACTACAAAGGTTGTGACGGAAGTTAGCCAACTACCCTTTCTAGAAACGCACCCCTGGACAAGATCCTATAATGGTCCAAAACAGCAAGGGTTCTTGAGGCCCCAGCACCTGACATTCCTCCAGTTGGGTCATATGAGAGTACTCATATTACACCTACAGAGTCCTAGAGCCCTACATGCCTATAGGGCCTTGCAGGTTCAGTCAGACCTGGATGCAGCAAATAAACACTGACATACATGTGTGAACAAATTTATGGACCGACATGGGTTAATACACAATCAACCTGAATTGGACTTGTTGGGGTGAAATATTAAATGTCAGACAGTAATAGAAGTCATGAGTACAGAGGCTAAACTTAATCACCTTGGATCAGTAGTGTCTGATGTTGTTGCTTGAAGCAAACATTGTATTGCCCTGATTAATGCGTCTTTACTGGGACACCTCTTATTATTACCCTTGCTATTACAGCACAAGATGTCAGCAAAATGTTGGCAGAGGCTAGAGTACTACTTTTTAATTTCAGAAGTGAAGGACTCTATATTTATTCAATAAACAAAATCACTGTCATTCCTGCATGGAGAGAAAACCAGCAAAAAAGCAAATAAACAAAACACTGTGTACAGCTGAGTGAAACTGTATTTCTTAAAATGAAATATACATCGACTTTGTTTTTAAACACATCTGCCAGATCGCAGAAGAGAATTGTTGTGATTATTAGCTCAATTCTGCAATCCAACATAGTTTTCAAACCAGTCCCACAAGTTTCCTTTTTTTCTCTTCTTTACCTTGAAATAATTGGAGAAAGCTTGTCAATAGGTGGGCGAATAAACATGTTGTTTTGGCACTGACTAATTGCTTCACTTACCTGCAGGCAGTCACCAGTATGTCTGTCTTTTTTTTTCTCACCTGTTGTTCCATTTGTCATCTGTGGCAGTTTGTTTTTGTGAGTTTATGTCTCCTTAAAGACATTAGTGAGACTTCACACTGGAGATGATACTTGGTAATTACACACAATAAAAAACATGCCAACACATAATATATAAAAGTGCAATCGTTAAGTATAAATTTAAAGTAATGGAATTAAAATACTCCTGGCCAATGTTCTCAAATGTGTTTGTGGCATATTCTATTGTTACATAATGTCCTTTTTTGACCTCCAGGCGCCCACAAAAAAGTGTGGTGTCTGTATGGTTGAATTGAAATTCACACAAACCTCGGTGAGAGAAATTAGACTCCATTAGGTGTTTCATTACTCTGCCTATTTGGATCTGTACTAGTACAGCTTATGGGAGCCCATTGTTCGTCTTCCTGGACATATTGGAAGCCGTGTCTCTGGTTTCCCCTCTCCAATAAGCAGTCCTTGCTTCTCAGGATGAGGTAGCCTCATCTTAAGACATGAAGTTCACCTCCCCCACCCTCTTTTTGAAAGCAGATTCAGCCGCAGTGATTCATGACAAGCACTGGATTTGTCCTTGGGGAAAGTGTGATGGCTCGGCGCTTTCGCAGTCACGGCTCTCCGAGCCCTGTGTTTAAAGAGTGAATAGACAGACTCGGCACACTGTGTATTTGGCATTTAAACCAGACAAATAAACTGTTGCTGTACCGGAGGAGAGGAGAGACTTGAAGAGAGGGATGGAGAGAAAACGAGAGAGAGCGATGGAGAGAGACAGGGAGAGAGAGAGGGATGGAACAAAAGAGAGAGAGAGAGAGAGAGAAAGAGAGAGAGAGAGAGTGACACTTGAAAACTGCTGTGCGGCCTCATTCTCACACAGTTGGACACAAGGACAAACGCACACACAAGCTGCTTTGTCAGCTTAGACTACATTGCAAACTCAATTTGTCAGCAGAGCAGATATGAAACAGCAGCAGTGACCTGTCTCCAAATTAAAATGTATATTTACAAGGGTACAACACAGTTTCTTTTCAGAGTACAGTCCATCTTACACTAGGGTTAGGAATTCTATGTGAGGTGTACTTGACCACAGAAAATGAACAGAACCCCTCAGGGGTTGCCAGAAAAGTTTTCTATGATGTCAAAGAGATAAATCCTTCACAATATATCTGTTTATGAAAGGCAAACCTAGCCTCAAAGTCTCTAGTTAGCCATTACATCAACTGCCAACATATGACCATGACATTACTCATGTACTACTATTGTTACAGTGCATGCTTCTGCTGACCTCTGGCCTGAACCCTGATGCTTGGAGAGACACAAAGAGGCCTAGGGAAGAGCGCATGTTTAAACCGTTTGATTATTCTCCCTGAAGCTTTCAGAGTAAACAAATATTGAAAGGTTATCCATTTACTCCCACCAATCTCAATATCAGCCAAACTCCCACTGCACACTTTACAGTCTTTGGTACAGGTTTCCCAAATATCGTGAGTGTACATGTGTATATACATATATGTGCTATATACAGTTTTGTAAAGTTATTAGCACACCAAAACTAATTGACTGGCATTTTGATGCTATTCTGAGTCATGTTATGACGTTTGTTGATGCTAAAGGAGTCGCCAATCGCACAGGGTAGAAAGCATCAGAAAGCGTGCACCTCCCCATACAAAGGCACACACATAGCAACCCAGGTGTGTCAACTAATGAGCTTAATGCTCACTGGACTTTTCTTTTCTTTTGCTCCAAATACTCGGATTTCATCTGGGTAGCTGACATCAAAGATAAGGGAGCAAATCACAAAGCACTCTTAATTTGGAATTACTTTTTGTTTTGCTCTCTTCCCTGTCAGTGTTGTCTTTGAGACGTCACATTCTGTGCTAAGAAAAACGGTAACACTTTATTTGAAGGGGTCTACATAAGGGTGACATGTAACCGTCATAAGAATGACATGACACATGTCATGCACATTAATGACACATTATTGATGTTTATGACTGTTGTCATAATGTGTCATTCGGTTTTTGGAATGTCAAGTTGACATTGGTTGGGTGTCATCATTATAACAACTTGACATTAGCCAAGATGACATTATTTGACGGTGTCTTTGTCATGACAACTTGACATTAGCCAAGAAAATTTAACCCGTTTACAATATGGTCATGTCAACATCAGCCAAGAAAGAAATGCTAAGTGTTTGACATGATATTGTCATGACAACTTGACATAACTGTGTTTGGCCTGACTTATCTTTATTAAGTGATGAGCTTGAACAATTGGCTGTCATGACACCATTATAAATTGGATATACATATTGAACATATTGAACGTGCATTGCAGACATACAAAAAACAAATATGGCGTCTCAGGGGGAATCAAACCCCTCAGTCCCTCAAAACACACCTTAAAACGATTGAATGGTACTACTGGTTAGGAATCCGCCATCATAATGGTGTGTTGGGTAGACTCGTGCATGATTTGAAAAAGCTGCAGAAATGATGGCAATGAAATGGTGCTTAAAGACTAGTATGTGAATAGTTTAATGCATGTTCCACATGCACAGTTAGGTTAGCTGGCATGGTAACATGTCCATGTATTATGGTTTTGCAAAATTTATTGCTGAAATAAACTCTTTTAAAGGGAAACTTGGCAGAATTAGCTATATTTCCCCTCTGCTGGAGAAATTGTGCATTATGCTATTTCAAACTGTGAAAAAAGGTAACGATAAAGCACATGGATTTGTTTACAAGCTAGCGAAACGGTTAGCATAAGTTCGGCAGAACAATGTGGATGTTACAAGGTAAGAAACACGATTTAAAACTAGTTTCTTGTCTCTCACTTCCATTTCCGGGACGGTAGTATCAATGTTGCAAGGTTGTTTTTTCGCCTGGGGACACTAGGGGCAGCGGGGAAAGTCACCATTTTCACCAGAACAGGTCATTTAACCATCCAAATGATTTCTAAACGGGTTTATTACGTTGAAATAGTTGCCAAGTTCCCCTTTCAGTCATGACTTAGTATGGTATTTGTTGTTATTATGACCGCCGCGCAGCGAAGCGGCGGTCATATAGGTTTAGTCAGATTTTTTTTTTTTTTTTTTTTTTTTTTTTCGCATGTCCAAATTTCCGTCAAGGATTCCCGGGACACTGTAAGAACGGGGTACACGAAACTTGGTGGGCATGTAACCCCACATGGATAGCATGGAACCTCCTGTTTTCGTTTTGATCTGTAGCCCCCCCGCTGGACTGGACCCCCCGAAAGGAGGGTAGGGCAGACACAGTTTTCTGTGAATATCTCGAGAACCGTTGGGTTTAGGAGGACCATTTTTTTTTATATGTTGATCTCAAAGGGCCATGTCAACCCATTCCATAACCACTCATTTCATGTATAGCGCCACCTAGTTAAATACAAAAAAGTAAAAATGAGGTGTTGTAATCGCAGGTATCTGTGACCTAACATAGTCAAAACTTCACGAAATTGGAAGCGTAGGATCATTATGACACCCTCTGAATGCACGCCAAGTTTCGTGGAATTCCGTTCATGGGGGGCCACACAATAAATTAATTTATGTTACTATACACCAACTGGCCTGTAGGTGGCCGGAGACAGTTTTCTGTGAATATCTCGAGAACCGTAGGGCCTAGGAGGTCCACCTTTTTTTTGTATGTTGGTCTTAAGGGGGCATGTCAACCTATCCCATTACCACTTATTTCATGTATAGCGCCACCTAGTTAAAAATTAAAAAGCAAAACATTAGGTGTTTTCATCACAATATCTCTGGCTGACATGGTCAAAACACCACGAAATTGAAAGTGTAGGATCATTATGACACCCTCCGAATGCATGCCAAGTTTCGTGGACTTTCGTTCATGGGGGGCCTTACAATAAAATAATTTATGTGTACATTTAGTGACCGTACACCAACAAGGATTCCCGGGACACTGAAAGACCGGGGTACACGAAAATTGGTGGGCATGTAACTCCACATGGATAACATGGAACCATCGCTTTTCGTTTTGATCTGTAGCCCCCCCCGCTGTAACCTGGCCCTAGCCAGATGAATTTCGCTCCGCCTAGCTCCACTCATCCATCTGGAACAGATCCATTGAAGTGTTGCTTCAGAAGGCTGGACCTAATCAAAAATGCTTGCATATGATTGAATAAGCCACTTGTCCGTCATCTATTGACGTGCTACTTCAACCACTCTCATCGAAGCCAACCCGTGACGCTGATAACAGTCTCACAGTCGCTTCTACGCTGTCACATCTATGAAACTCCCGCCCTGCGTCCTGATTGGCTAAACCATAAAGTTGGTTGGAGAAATCACTCTCAATGGAGGAGGTTCCAGATGGATGTGAGTGAAGCTAGGCGGAGCTAAGCGGAACGACATTCATCTGGCTAGGGCCAGGTTACCCCCGCTGGACTGGACCCCCCGAACGGAGGGTAGGGTAGACACAGTTTTCTGTGAATATCCTGAGAACCGCAGGGCCTAGGATGACCAATTTTTTGCGTATGTTTGCCTCCAGGGGTCATGTAAACCCATTCCATATGCACACATGTGCATAAACAGATACACACGCACACACATACATTCACAGTAATCCTACGTATGACACATACTCACACAGTACACATATATATGCATGCATGCACATGCACACACACAGGCACATAAACAGGCAAACACACACATGCACGCACACACACACACCCACACACACATAAACATAAACATGTACATGCACACAATTCAAGAATTTCTCAGAATGATAAACAGGCAAGATGGGGGTGGGGTTGTATAAAATGTATTTTACATCTGAAATCTATGAACTAATCATGTTTTGGTACTTGTTGTCTAGCAAATACCAGTGAGAATTAAGTGTGCATAATGCAATTCAGTGAGACAGTTAGAATCATATATGCCTTTCAGCGTGACTTATTTTTGTGGAAAACATGTGCTGGACTGGGCGGCGGTCATATTTTGTACCGCTCTGCGGTACATCTAGTTATAGTTGAAATTAGACTCAATGTTGCAGAAATGTAAAATGTACAGAAATAGGACCTACATGATAGTGTAATGGCACTTAATGACATGTTCAGGAAACATTTCAGATGGTTCACTGTACTTTAGATCAAAGGTAAGTATTCATGACACTGTCAGGAAACTCTTTTGGTGTGTAATAGTTCTTTGTGACAGCTTAATGACAAGTCAAAACTGTAACACTGTAGTTGAGGTCAAAAAAAGTATTCATGACCAATTTATAATGGTGTCATAACAGCCAATTGTTCAGGCCCATCACTTCACAAACCTAGAAGATAAGTCAGGCCAAACACAGTTACATGTCAAGTTGTCATGGCAATATCATGCCAAATGTCAGGTTGTCATGACAATATTGTAAACGGGTTACATTTTCTTGGCTAATGTCAAGTTGTCATGACAAAGACACCGTCAAATAATGTCATCTTGGCTAATGTCAAGATGTCATAATGATGACACCCAAACAATGTCAACTTGACATTCCAAAAACCGAATAACACATTATGACAACAGTCATAAACATCAATAATGTGTCATTAATGTGCATGACATGTGTCATGTCATTCTTATGACTGTTACATGTCACCCTTATGTAGACCCCTTCAAATAAAGTGTTACCAGAAAAACATATCAAGTTGTTGTGAAGTTGGAAAATCAAATTATGCCGCATCTTTGTTTGTGTGTGTGTGTGTGTGTTTGTTTGTTCTCATATTGTCACTGCTTTTACTAATGAAAAAAAGAAAAGCTAACACGTCAACATAGAACATGGTTTATCTCTCAAACAATTGGTGCCGTAATATGCCTAAATGAGTCGGTATAAACTTTCCACAAACAGTTCCCATAAAGCAACGGGGGAGAAATCTCTGAGTCTGCAGGCAGAGGGCTTAGGAGTTCCAAGGCTTTGTGGAGACCCACGAGACCCTGGAATATTAAAGGGGCACCAAAGGCCTGGTCCACACCCCACAGAGTCTGCTGCACAGGCCCCTGCCACTTTACATCCACTACAACTTGCCTCAAATAGTGCTGCCTTCAACCACAGGGTACTGAGTCAATTGCAGTGTTTGTGTCATTATCCCAGTCAGTCAGAGGAAAAATGTATTGTGTTCCAAACACACTTGCATTCAGCATATAAGAGTGGTGACCATTTCCATTTCACAGTTAAGTGCTGTCAAAGTACATGTAAAATGGATACGTAAAGGGCACAGTTTCTGAATACTAAGGACCATAATCTCCCAGTCCTTTTTTATGCAACTTTATTACAGAGTTTTGAGTTGCATGCTCTCTCCCATCCACACTTCTGTCTCACCCATAACACCTAAGTTCAGAATCAAGACAGCCTTATGAAGTGTGATTTTTCTTCACAGAACTAGATTGAGCCTCAACCTCGTCAGTCTTAGCTGTTATGAAAGTGTGGAACATGGATTTTCTCATTAACTTTATGAATCCCATTTAATTCCACGGAGAACATAAACCACACTTTGATTTTGAAAATGAAAGGAATGTGAACTATAGGGAACAACCTCAAACGAAAACATATCTTTCATCGCATAAACAAAGAATTCATTTAGCCAAAATTGCTCTGGGGTCTATTTATTAAGATGTGCTTGAGATGAAGTTTCTTGATTTAAAACTCACTGTTGAGAAGGAAGTAAAACTGTCTATGTCTCAACTGCTATGTAGCTTATCATGCTGTATAGACCGTCATTAGCCTATCATACTGTATATAATAGCCTATCATTAAACATAATGACAAAAACATTACCACTGAGGACTGAAGATGACGTTAGATGTGCATCATTATTGTTGTAGTTTCAGTAATATGGCATGGAGGCAGATGAAGACTAACTAGAACTAATTCTATTTCTCACAATATCACATTTAGGCTATTTCCTCACTACTCACAAATGTGTAGACTGACAGCAGCAGCTCTACAAAGGCTATCTGATAGACTGGACCAAGAGCCATAAAAAGAGAGAGTTAGAAAACAGCTTTTGATGTCGCCGCCACACCTCAATAGTTCCTACAAATCTGTGCTGTATGATTGACCAGCAGGAGGGCGGGATGTATTTCAGGACCTCATGGTCTCCTATAGGAGTGCCACTCTGTACCAGCCATCATCTATAGTACCAATTGAACAGAGACAAGACATGAATTACAGTATAGGATGATGACCAGTAAATAATGATTACTGTGTGCTTGACAGTTCATCCAGGTGTCTGCACAAGTGCAGTAGATGATCATCTCAATCTCATGTCAAGTTAAGCCTGAAGCTGCACTGTCAGTAAGCTCCAGTGTCTAAATGAGGTAGGCCTACAATACTAGCAGCAATCCTCTTCAAACATGACATTTTTTTCTGTCTTTTCTGAGTTTTAATGTAATTCACCTTATTCCAGGGCTGTAGTACTCGAGTCCGGTCTTGGACTCGAGACCGTTTTTCTATGGTCTCGGACTTGTCTCGGACTCGCTAGTATTTGGACTTGGTCTTGTCTCGGTCTCGGCCACTGGTCTTGCCAAATATGACTTTTGGTCTCGACCGAGTCCAGGTGTCTTTAGGGCCATCAAAATTAACGTGTTAATCGCCGCGATTCATTTTGAAATACATAATCCGTTACAAAATATTAACGCAATAGTGTTTACCTTTGTGGGGGGCTGATGTCACGTAACGGAAGCCGCAAAACCTAAAACCGCAAGCCTGAGAGTTTATTTTACTGTCTGTGGAGTTAGCTGAAGATGAAGAGGAAACAACATTTAGCCAATAAATAGTAGCTTTGCTGCAAACTGCTTTTCACTCTTGTTAGATCGTTTACAATGTCAAAATGCACCAACAGCAACAGTTACATAAAGATGATACTTTTCGGGTCCTCTCCATTAAGATCCAACTTGAACGTAGGCCTATGCTACTCCATTTAATTGAGAGCGTGTCTGAGCGCACACGAGAGGGAGAGAAAACGATTGGCAGGCTCCAGCTGGCTTGTCGTTGTTGATGATAATTGTTATTTCCTTTAGGAGGTTAGAGGAGATTGCGGATTTTTTATATATTATTTCCACTACTGACAGTTATAAACTGTGAGAGCACGACATGTAGGCTGCACTCACTGTGATTTGAAAAATGGACAAAAATATAAAGAGTTGTCTTTGCCTTTGTGTAATGGAACTGGTGAGTCTTGAAGTCTTCAATAATTTGTTTACATGAAGCACATATTATGCCGATTGAAACATATTCCACTCAGCTAGCTAGGTGACTGGCTCAGGCTCATCATTCACTTTTAATTGCAAACAGAAAATGTCTAGCTAGCATCATGTCATTACATGCTTCTATTTCCAAAGGAATGAAAGCTGTTTATACCAACTTAATATCATGCTTATCATTGTTAATATTGTGCAATACATGTGGTACAAACAATATTAGAGCTTGTGGACTAGCCATAGGCTATATTTCAATGGTAAAAAAAAGATCATTATGAGAACGTGGCCACAATGGACTTAAAGTGACAGTGCACCATTTACAAATGAGTTAAACAGTTTAAATAATATAAAAGTGTTTTACTTTTACCTTTGTGGTTACTCATTAATTTTGTGATTTATGTTGTATTTAATATGCCATTTAAGAAGCTTTAGTCTTTAGGAACTTTTTAATTGCGGTTAATCGAGATGAATTCATTTCAAAATATATATTTTTAATCGTTTGACAGCCCTATAATAATATTGGAGGAGAAGGGGAATGGCTACACTTACAAATCCTGGGTGTTGTCACACTGTTTTTGCTTTTAGATAATAATAATAATAACCCAAAATGATTGTCTTGATACTGTCATGCATAAGACTTTTTTTCCTATCCTGGACTCGGTCTTGACTCGGACTCGAACCTTTTTGGACTCGGTCTTGTTTTGGACTCGAACCTCTTTGGACTCGGTCTTGACTTGGTCTCGACTAGTCCTGGTCTTGGAGTTGTCTTGGACTCGACAAAGGTGGTCTTGACTACAGCCCTGCCTTATTCACACGGAGGCCAGAACGAGGCTACAGGGTACACTTGCCATTACATCTAAGTCTACATCTACATTCCAGCAGATGGTGGAGTATGGCAAGCCGATTGAGCATTTATTCTGATATCTTGATATCAGGCATAATTGTCATGTACATGTAAGCCATTTTTGTCAACTAGTTAACTAGTGAGCCATGACAACCAATCACAGTGCTGAATTTCACGAAATCCCACCCACAACATTTGCATGTGGCACACAAGTTAACATGCTGGCCAAAGGAACTCTAGCTAGTAAACTAGTGGCTTCAGTGTGACACTTACATGTAAACTAGTGAAGGCAGAACTGCTCACTAGTTAACTAGTGAGGTCTAAAAAGTGTCACTAGTTTACTAGTGTGCACCAAAACACCCACTAGTGAACTAGTCATGGCAATTTCCATTCGACTAGTTAACTAGTGAGGTGCAAAAAGTGTCACTAGTTTACTAGTGTGCCCCAAAATGCCAACTAGTTATCTAGTGAAGGCCATTGCAGCCCCACTAGTTAACTAGTGAGATGCCAAAACATTCACTTGTTAACATGTAAAGGCCAAAATGCCCACTAGTTTACTAGTGAGGGTGTTGTGGGCCTTACTAGTTAACTAGTGGCATGCATATTTTGTTCACTAGTTAACTAGTTACACCTAAAAACACAAACAAGCTGACCGTTTTTGTCCACTAGTTAACTAGTGGAACAATTTAAGTCTCACTAGTTTGCATGTGTGGCAGTAAAGCAGCTCACTAGTTAACTAGTGCGCACAAGACACACACTAGTGGCTGTTTTTGGAGCTATCTAGTTCACTAGTAATGCAAAAGGTACTCTTACTAGTTAACTAGTGACACATTGGCCTTCACTAGTTAACTAGTTGACATGTTTGGCCTTACTAGTTTACTAGTAATGGAACAGGACATGCTCACTAGTTAACTAGTGGGCATATCTGCATTATTAATGCCTTTCACTAGCTTATAGAGGGCATTTTGAGCCTTACATGTTAGCTAGTGAGGACAAAACACTGTCCATAATGAACTAGCAGGAGAAAAATGCCATTCACACTAGTAAACTAGTGGAATTTGAATAAATACACAAACGGCTGACATTTTGTGCAACTAGTTAACTAGTGGGACGTAACATTGTCCCACTAGTTAACTAGTGCGCAATGTCGCACTTGCATGCAAATGAAGAAGGCGGAACAAGGATTTTGATTGGTCCATTTAGGACTCAGAAACCTAGAAAACATGGCTGACTTCGTCCAGGCTGTTCTAAGAGCAAACTTTTATAAACTAAGATCGTTTGAGCATAAAAATATGTTTTGATAACATGTCTAGTGACAAAGTTGTGGTGTATTGCTGTAATCTTCGTTCAGTTAATGTCTACAATCTTTAGTTTTTCAGTTATCGCGATAAAACTGGAGGCATTTGTATATGGTTGCCTAGCAACAAAACGTTTCAGTAACATGAACATTGATGATAGCATTGCTGATGTGGCAAGACTAGCTCAAGTGGTTAAGCAGCAGGAGATCATGTGGGAGACCAGGGTTTAATTCCTTATATGTGCATGACGTTTTTTTCTTGAGCTTTTAATTACTTTTGAAACCATGTGCAGTTAATGTGTGCAGTTAATGTGTACAATCTTTTGTTTTTCAGTTTTTAATCAGAAAAGCGCGACTGAATGGATACATATGTCTGTGGTTGCCTAGCAACAATAAACAAAGAATAAACAAGATCCCTTGAATCTTTGGTGTGGATCACTAAGAGCTCACTTGTTAAAGCATGGGGTTTCCCTGTTATTATTAAAAAACATTTTGACAGAATATGAGATACTGCATACTGCAGGCTCTGCTTTACTATCTATACTGAAGTACCGTTGCAGAGCAGTGTGTCACTTTAGCCACTAGGGGCACCCATCAGGACCTGATTGCGAGGCTATGAACAGTTAATTCAGGCACTAATTAACTAGTGAGCTGCTTCACTGCCACACATGCAAACTAGTGAGACTTCAATTGCTCCACTAGTTAACTAGTGGACAAAAACGGTCAACTTGTTTCTCGTTTTAGGTGTAACTAGTTAACTAGTGAACAAAATATACATGTCACTAGTTAACTAGTAATGCCTACAACACCCTCACTAGTAAACTAGAGGGTATTTTTGCCTTTACATGTTAACAAGTGACCATTTTGGCATCTCACTAGTTAACTAGTGGGGCTGAAATAGCCTTCACTAGTTAACTAGTGGGCATTTTGGAGCACACTAGTAAACTAGTGACACCTTTTGCACCTCACTAGTTAACTAGTGGGCATTTGTGTCTTCACTAGTTAACTAGTGAGCAGTTCTGCCTTCACTAGCTTACATGTAAGTGTCACATTGAAGCCACTAGTTTTCTAGTTAAAGTTCCTTTGGCCAGCATGTTAACTTGTGTGCCACATGCAAATGTTGTGGGTGGGATTTTGTGAAATTCTGCGCTGTGATTGGTTGTCATTTTCTATTTGGACATAGGGAGCCAATAGAAAGCCTCAATTTCCAGAGTTCTCCGCCTCCTAATTTGAATTCTGCGCCACTAGCTGACTAGTGTGAATTTAGGCTTCAACTAGTTTACTAGTATACATTTATGACCTCACTAGTTAACTAGTTTGGACAAAGGATGCATCAACTAGTTAACTAGTGAGCCTGCTGCCATCACCTAGCTAGCTAGTAAGCCATTTTTGGTTCACTAGTTAACTAGTGACATTGACCTACTCCAACTAGTTAACTAGTGAGGAGTTTTGCCTTCACTAGTAAACATGTGCACATTTTTGGCTGTCACTAGTTAACTAGTGAGACCCAAAAGCCTTCAACTAGCTGACTGGTATGCATTTTGGCCCTTACTAGTTAACTAGTAGACATTTCTGGCTCTCACTAGTTAACTAGTGAAGCTAAAATGTGTTCACTAGTTAACTAGTGAGCCTTTTGGCTCCCACTAGTTAACTAGTGTGCATATTTTGGCCCTCACTAGTTAACTAGTTCACACAAACATGGCTCACTAGTTAACTAGTTGACAAAAATGGCTTACATGTACATGACAATTATGCCTGATATCAAGATATCAGAATAAATGCTCAATCGGCTTGCCATAGTGGAGGTAATGCACTCCGTTTGCAAAGTGCTAAAAAAAAGCTCACCGAAAAAGAAGAAGGGTTTGCTGACCTGTTCTTCTTCAGTGAGTTTTTTTTGGCAGTTTGCAAACGGAGTGCATTACCTCCACCATCTGCTGGACTTAGGTGTAATGGCAAGTGTACCCTGTAGCCTCGTTCTGGCCGCCGGGTGAATAAGGCGAATTGAACAACTTATATGCAAGTCTTGTTTACAAGATCTTGTCATTAAAATGTTTTTCCCCCTGTTTAACAATGTAGCCTAACATATAAGATAACGTCGGCAAATAAGCCACCTATGTGACCCTGTAATGGGGAAAACATGATGCTCTGTCATCATGTTAAGCACCAAATTTACAGCTACAGTGCTACACTCTGGGGGCATGAACATGGGGGCTCATGAGCATGCCCCCAGAGTGTAGCACCATAGCTGCCTGGAAGCTCTAACTGTTGGCTGCAGCAACTCAAGCCAGGTAAAACCTGATGATTTTCGGGGCGGGGGGTTCAGCTTTTTTCATACCGACAGTACTTGGTGACCCCGAGAAATGGAGATCTGTGTGAAAAATCGCCGGCTATGTTGTTAGAAATGGGCCTACTGACAACTTCAAAAATAATATGATGTTTTGCCTTGTAGTGGCACTTGATTTAATATATCATAAATGCGTAACTGGAAAAGCATGTAAGTCAGGTGGCAATATTTTGTCACACCCACAGCGTACAAGTTGGAAGTCAAAGTGGCCTTATGTATAATAACTGGACTGGATATGAAAGCACTACAATAAAGTGGTATAAAAACGAAATAGGCGTGATTTATTAAAAATAGAACCAGACTGACCAACAACCTTGTTAGTTTTGTCCAAAAATATGGAACATGGACTTTCTCATTGACCTTATGAATGACATTTAAATCCAGAAAGAACATAAATCAGTCTTTGTTTTTGAAAACATAAGCAAAGGAAACTATATAGCAAACAACCCCAAATGAAATTATGTGTTTTTAATCTCTCAACCAAGGACTGTGGGAGCCTCCATTATTAGACTCTTTGTAGCATTACAGTGGAAGGTAGCAATATTTTGCTGTAAAACAGGATGTCTTGTCTGTTTTTTCACTGTACCATTTTATTGTGAATATGTGTATCATATTTTAGAGAAACACAGCAACAAAGAAATATATAACATACATTATATGTTATTATAAAAAGCCATGCTTTTTTCCACATCACAAGAGCTTAGTTCAGTCATCATGAGACTCATGAGATTTGTACCCCTCTTGGCTCTTTGCTCACCTTTTACAGCACCATATGTTTAAATTAGTTTTTGTGAGATACTGTTTGTGAGCTGATGTTAAGTAGCAGGGTAGGTTGGGTTTCTGATACATGTATATTGGATTCCCATTCCTGTCTAGGAGACTATACCGGGAAACATAACTGTCAAAATGAGACTGTTCAGGGGGAGCTGTGATGCCAGCAGCAGCATCCCAACCCACATATGGGTCCAGTGCCCCAGGTTGTCCAGCCTGAGGTCATTTCTTAGTTCTACGAAACCCCATCTTTCTCCCACTGGCTTCCTGTCTTCTTTTCACGTTGACCCAGGTTGTCCACTGCCCTATCAATAAAAGTTAGAAAAGTCCAAAAATAAATATTTAAAAAAAATGATATCATTGAAACTCCTCCAACCAAGTTCTACAGTATTGATTGCAATCACAATGAGCCTGATGAACACTGCAGTTTCAGAAAAGGCTGGATTGAAATGGCTTAAAGTATCAACCGAAATTCATTCACAGTAATTAAATGAAACAGGCAGAAACTGAAGTACTTTTGAAGGCATCTACCCTCTACAGTAGGCTATGATATGAATGTATATGGTTTGTTGCCGGTAGCTGGTATCACTTCTTCAGAATATCCACTGCTATTTCTGATTTCTGGAGTGCAGAGACGGGTGACCTGTTTTGTGGGTTTCTCTAGTCAGCCTGAATGTGCTATACTGTGAAAGAAAGTTCATCTCTCCCACCTCTCTTGTCAGCTATGTTTGACAGTCTGCTTCATTGTGTACTTTATCAACAAGTCTGTGGGTGTGTGGGTGTGTGTGTGTGTGTGTGTGTGTGTGTGTGTGTGCGTGTGCGTGCGTGCGTGTGTGTATGTGTATGTGTGTGTGTGTATCTGTGCCCCCCCTCTCTCTAACTGACTCAATTTTTTCTAAATTTATTTGAGGTAAATAGGGCTTGACTCTGTCTCTTCCTCTTTCATAATTGAAAGCTTGATTTATTTATCAAAGTCCACATGCACACTATAGCCAGCACACACTGCAAATCCCTTTTCCCTTTCCACTTCATTAATTTCCATCCTCTGCTTGGTTAAAGTAGTGTGGCAGCACAGCAGAACCTACAGTAACACTGGGAGGATTTGGAATGCCGTGTGAGTGAGGGTGTGATCTTGCTTGGTTCGGCTGCCAGACTTGACCGCTTTTACACTCCTTGCTGTGTCAACAGTAGATTACCCGTGAAGGGGGGATGCTTTGTGCGCCTGACACGTGTAGCGCTAGGGTTTACATGAGTTTTGGATGTGCTTGAGTGGGCAGAGGGAAACCGTGTACAGAGAGAGAGAGAGAGAGAGAGAGAGAGAGAGAGAGAGAGAGAGAGAGAGAGAGAGAGAGAAAGAGACAGCAGCATGAGAGGCAACACATCTTTATTACTGAAAAGCACTAAAAAAAGGTGAAGATGAATTATGCCATGGCTTTTATGTATGTATGTATATGTGTATGTATGTGTATGTATGTATGTATGTATGAATGTATGTATGTGTATGTATGTATGTATGTATGAATGTATGTGTGTATGTATGTATGTATGTACCGGTATGTATGTATGTACCGGTATGTATGTATGTACAGTATGCGTGTATTTCTTTGCCATGGAACATGTCCTGTTTTAACCCATATGATTAGCACAATAGGAGTCACACAAGCGGCCACCTCCCATAATCCTCCTTGAGGCGGTGAGCAGTGACATCAAGAGCTGTTTGGATAAAAGTAGCTGTTTGCTTCAGATAAAACGTGCGTGGCTGTCCTTTTTTAATGTGGCATCTTGTGCTTTGTGTTCCCCTGTGTTGCCGCGGGCTCGCTCGTCAAGGCCATCTCCAGTCAGACACAAACACACACACATACACACACACACACACACACACACACACACACACACACACCTCACCCCGGCTCCCCACCGTGACATACACAAGCCAACGACAGCTGTATGTGGCTTCAGAGTGGGATGGCGTAACCATCTAAATTGCCATGTTACCCAACCCGCTAAAGGCCATTGGAACATTACACCCACAAACGATGTCATATTTGCCCGTGCCCCCGTTGATTTGCCCTGAAAAGATGGCCGAAAGGCTTTGCTGTGTATATACCTCCTGCGGTGGTGTAGTCTAGTTTGCTGTCTGTCTGTGGGTATACTGTGATATTGCTTAGGTAGCCTGTAGTGCTCAGGATGATGGATCGGACAGTGTTGCCTTATTGGATAAGAGTGTTTTTTTCCATATCCAGCATTCAAATGACCATCTTGTTGCGAAAAATCTTTCATGCCAAAATCCTATCACAAAAGTATGTTGATACATATCCTAGGATATTTTAAGTGGTTATACAGACATCTTGATGCTTTTTAAGTGTATACTGCGTAGACCTGCGTTCCATGTAGACCACACTACTGACCTCCTCTAAAGCAAAGGCTGTGCTTGTTTTCCGTACTTTACAGTACTTCTATCTGGATGAAGTAGCAGAGACAAAGACTGAGAGATTCCCCAGTGCAGAATGTCAAGATGGTTTATCGGGAAGAGCATTCGGATGACAGCAGCTAATATGACCATTTATCTCTAAATGTTACAGTGCCATTAGCATCGCCCGAATGAAAATGCCAGAGTAGCCGTGAATCGTGATAGCGCTGTCTCGACGGCAGAAATCATTTTCACAGTGGCAGTGATGTCCGATGAGTGTCCCTTACAGCAGTGGCGTCACCCCCTTCTCTGTCCCACTCCAAAACGAAGCTGTTATTTCTTCCGAAGTGTCGGAGGGGCTGTATTTTCACACCAACGGGAGGTGCGAGGGCACGGCGGCTGACTGGAACGAGATAGAGTTCCAGAGATAGAAGATATGCGCTGCAATATTAACAGGCAGGCGGTGGCGAGGGGTTGTTCATGAGACAGGGACTCAGATGGCGGAGTCCTCAGGGATTACTTTACTGGAGTAAAGGTTACAGCTCGACACAATAGTCCCAGCGGGGATGAGCCAGCAGCTGGGCCTTGTGTTCGGGACAGTCATTGTTTTTTAGCGGGTTGGGGACTTGGCTGGAAAACCAGCATGACAAAGGCTGTTAGGACTTACTCAAGCACGCCTCACGGGTCTTCTTTTGTTATTGGAGTGTCTTCAGTAATGGGCTTGTTATAGTTCTGGAAGTGTTGGTCTAAAACTTGCAAGCTAACAGTCTGCAAAACAGTATGCAAAACCTTGCAAACAGCATCAATATGTTTTAAAAAAGAAAGTAAAAAGGCACTCTGTTTAGAAAAAAATATATAAAAAAGCTTTTAATTAAACATGGCAACTAGTTAAAAGCACACGGCCTTAAGCGTTGCGGCCATATTGGCCTTCTTCAGGGCATGCATCAATACTTTGTTTGTCACTAATTTAATGTAACGGGTAATGGGCGTCACCGCGTATTAGAAAGATACTGTAACTTACGTTCAAGGTGGTCATTTGTTGATGAGGTGGTCAGTCGGATCTTCATGAGGCTCGAGTGACTCTGACTCTGATGAAGGTCTGACTGACCAAAATGTCAGCTCATCAATAAATTGGTTGATCTGTTCAGTAAGCAGGGTTGCACTCTTTTATCTTACTCTTAAGTTGTACTTTGCCAAACATCTGCATATGCAGATCAAATGGGCATCTGCACATTTAATCAAAACAAAGTTGATGATGATATCATACGTGGTTGTCTTTAAAAAAAAAGTTGCAAAATGTTACATAGCGTTGCTTGAAGATATACTAAAATGTAGTTCCCAGACTGTTAGATGGGATGCAGGTATAGTACTTTGTCTTCTGTCATTGGCGAAACAGTCTCTCTGTGAAGAAATATGAGGACTTGATCCTTTAAGACTTTGAGCACTAGCACAAAAAGCACTATTAGAGGAATGGGACATGAGAGTGATAGTGCACGACCAAGATAAATTATCATTAAAACCCTTAAACAGTTCTTTGCTGAATGGATTGATGCATTTATCTCTACCTCTATTATTTCTGGAATATAAATTGCGATGACACAAAGTCCACTTGTCCAATGTCCTTGCTGTGACAGCTGCCTTCACTTGCTTGTGTTATCTTTTTTAAAGCCATTTTATGTGAATGTCCCTCTTGGAGTATGGGAGTCTGCAAGTTAGGCCTTTGTATTTCAAACTTATATTCTCTATTGCACTGAATGGCACTGGGCTATGTGTCAGATTTCTTTCACCTGCCACCTACAGTACCTGACATTTTTTTCACCTGCTACCTACAAGGTCTCAGGTGAACACTTAAATGGACATGGATCCGGGCCCTTTTATGTGAATGTCTATTTATGAGTATGATGGTCTACAAGTTAGTCCTTCCTATTACAATCCTATTATATCCATTATGAATGCCACCAGGCTAGGGGTTTCCAACTGTTTTGCTTTCAAGAGCTACTTTAATGTAATAAACATGGCTGAGAGCTACCAATGTTTTGTAGGCTATTAGTAGCATCTATTCACATAGCTGATGACCACACAAAACAGCTAAATAAGCTTTGCATGTGTGTTAAGGCTCCTTTTTAACGCCTTTACATTCTCTGTTTGCAGCCTGTGAGTTTGATTTTATAGGCTTTTTAGCAGCTTGACCAAGTGACTGTTATGTATTTTATGAAGATTTTCCTTGTACCTTTTGGAGAGCTTTTCAGAAACAGGTGGGGAGCTCTTGAGCTACCAGTTGGAGACCCCTGACACTATAGGCTGTGTGTGGGACATTTTCACCTCACTCGTAAGTGCCAGGTCTCAGGTAAGCAGTGGCTTGGACCTGGCTCTGGCCCTGTGTCTGATCTGGTGCGCCCACACCAGCATGAGATTCTCTGGGAACCACCCCTGAAAAACCAGACAAAACACTCCCGGTCTCCCAAGCATGCGTGGGTTGGCAGAGTGGACGCTGTGTGCCCAGTCAGCCGCTGCACTGTAAAACCGAACAGTACAAGTAAAACAATGTTTTTGATTTGTAAACACTCAAAAATGAAAAAAAGTTAATAGTACTCTAATCGTCTGTGTTACTTGAACAAATTTGAACTTTTAAGTTGACAGCACTCGTCCGCTTTAAGTCATTTGAAAAAATAGAAAGCGTGGGAAACTTCCCCACGCAAATTGTAGCAAATTTGTAGGCGGATCTTCTGCCATACGTGGACCTTGTGTACAGCACCAACTAACGCCGAGTGACAAGCGACGCCGGCAACGGTCGACCACCAGATGACAAGAGACGAGAACAAGAGCAGTGAAAATAGACAACGAGAGAGGAGACGACGAGAAGAGAGAAAACCCGCAATTAAACGTAAGTGGAAAAATGAGGTGCATGTTGACCCTAAAGCACGTCCTTTATCATATTGTTTAAAAACCCGAATGTTTGAAAATATTGTCTTAGGCTACGTGACGTAACTTTATCCAGTTAGAACTAGCTAGCACTAGCGGCTAAGAATTTGGCTGCTGTATGCCAGCACTTGCTGGATCAGCCAGCGATCTAACTCAATTTGCCAATGTGAGTACTAAAAATATGAACTAATTAACCCCCGTTAGCACTATTTAACACAATAGCTTGGAAGTGCAAGCTTTGTGGTGCACTGCTTGATAACAGGGCACAGGTCCTGCAACATTATCGTTTACAGCATGTTAGCAATGTTTCCTCCATTAAAATTAGTCCACTGTCATGTTACTGACTGTCTGCACATTTAAGTCAGTAGCTTAAATTCATTTGACACGGTCACACACAGTTCATGCTCAGTCAGAATGTGTATTATTCGCATGTCAGCTGTGTAGGTGAAAACAACCATTTAATGTGCAAACTGTTCTCGGCCATTTAAGGATGCATTTAAAGTGGCATTTAAAGCGACATCATGAGATGGTGGATTGTCCTAATAGAGATTGTCAGTATGTTCAAATGTGTATTCGTCCTTCAATTCACAGATTCAGAAGTTGATGCAAACAACATTGGCATTGAGAAGGAAGGAGATCATATCAGACGTTCTTCCCCGCAGACATAGCCTATTGGTTCGGTGGTGGCCTGCAATCATGTTGGAATCTCAGGTAAGCATTTCTTTTGTACAAATACTTGGAATAGATTCATTTCATGTGTGGTTCTGACCAAATGTGTTTTAAATCTTTACACTTACCCCCCTATTTTGAGTTTTTGCTCGAAATTGCACACCGCCTACTAACAATGGCCCTGTTTCCAAATACTTTGACTTATATTCAAGTGCTTGACCCCCTTTGAAAGCAGAGGTCTTGTAGATTACAACTCCTCCATGGACTTAAGATAAAAAGAATGCTTTGGTTTCAGAAGCTGTACTATCAAAGAAAGGTAATCCTATTGAATTGCATTTTGTAGTTATTAACTGGCTTGACTCCATGTTTTCTCATGCAGGGATCCTCAGATGTAAATATCCGACGTGCTGTGGCGCTCCGTGGCCTTCCTTTCTACCTCCATGAGGATGATGCCACTTTTCTAAAGACATGGGATGTAAGTAAGTATGTTTTCTATTGACATGAGAGTTAAAGCGTAACTGTGGCATTAAGCGACCCATGGCCTGTTTCGAGGTCAACGCATGCTATTGAAAAAATTCATGCTAGAATGAAAAACAATGAGAAAATTGAGTACAACATAAAGCAAATACTGGTCCAGCAGCTTAAATGGGTGGTTCAGGATTTTGGACATAGGACCTAATTTCCAAGTTAGCAAGTGTGATATTTATCAGTGGAGACCGTTTTTAACACGTTTCATCCAGTCCTCGTCTATTCAGGCGTTATATTTATTTGCCTCGGTGTACTATGGAGTGGGTAAGACTGTTTTTAGTGGCAGGCTTACACATACTGTTGACTCGCGCCAGCCTAGCACCTGCGAACTCTGCAACTAGAAGGACTGGATGAAACGTGTTGAAAACGGTCTCCAACTTGTGTTGTTATCTTGGATCTCGGCACAAGGGATTATAACACCTAATCCTGTGTATTAATGTAATATCACACTTGGTAACTTGGAAATGAGGTCCTATGTCCAAAATCCTGAACCACCCCTTTAAACTAACCTAACAAGGCATTTGAACTGAACTGAAACTAAAGCCAAATTCCCTGGTAGGTTATCAATAGCTGCTGGGCCACTACTCAGTCTATGTTGCACCAATTTTTTTTAATTCTTTTAATTTTATTCTTACGAACAGCCGTGACCTCGAACAACAGGGCTATGTGTCGATTAACGCTGGAGTTACATTTCAAGCTTTTGTTTTTCTGTTTGTTTTTTCACCAAGAAACTCCAGGGAAGTTACTTAGTATTATTTCAAGTAATTATTTCAATAATGCAACTGCCCTGGAAAAGTTTGAAGATAAAATGTTAAACTTAATATGACATGGTATCACTTGACATGTAATGCCTATTAGATATTCAATTAACACACAATTGTTCTTTGTTCATTTCTTCAGGTCTCAATCGGAGTTCCCAGATATTGAGGACCTTACTGTTGAACTCATTCTGATCAGCACGAACAGTGCAAATGCATCCCTCTGCCCAAAGAAGACTCCTGTTGTTTTGGATTGAAATGATTGTTGAATTTCCTAGCATTGGTCAGGCATTTGTCATAAAGTATCTATCTATCTATCTATCTATCTATCTATCTAGATAGATAGTATCTATCTATCTCTCTATCTATCTATGTAGTCTTTATGCCCTTGATCTAAACTGTGTTTATTTGAATATAGCCTCCACTACAGCCCTGTTCTGAACTCCAACCTGTATTTGTTTCCATGGTTTACATGAAAATAAAAGATTAAGAAGAATTTAACTGGCCTTTGTCAACCTTTTTAATAATTTTTTGAAACTAATCAAAATGGACAAGTTTGTTCAACTTTCTGGAAATTAAAACTTTTAAGTTTAATTAAATTTAATTTAAAGAATTGGTTGAAGCAAAATGAAATATTTCAGGCTGACGTAAATAAATCCAATTAAGCTATCTAAGCTTAATTTTATTAATTACCGTGAACTCATGTAGTTGATGTTTTTTTAACTTAAAAAAACCTTGTTGAACACACTCAAAATTTGCTAGTGAAGACTAATTAAAAAAGGTAAGTTTCTTTGACTTAGCAAAACCGAGTTACTATTACTTAAATTTTTTTGTGTAATCGGTTTCACCAATTTTTTTGAGTTCAATTAACTTGTCGGGTTTTACAGTGTGTCAGATTGGCATTTAGAAAAAGACGACCACTGTTCACTGACTCCTAGCGCTGTGGTGGCCTGGCCTTCGCACACACACAACACACACACACACACACATGCGCACTCGCGGTCACACTCACACACCCACGCACACTCACACACACACACACACACACACACACACACACACACACACACACACACACACACACACACACACAGAAATCACACTCACACATTGGATGAGCTTCTGTGGGAGTCCTCCAATTGAAACATCTGAAGATAGAAGAGAGAGAGATAGAGGGAGAGAGGGTGAGAGAGAGAGGGGGAGAGAGACAGAGTGAGAAAGAGAGTGAGAGAGAAAGAGAGAGAGAGATGGGACAGAGAGGACAGAGAGAGGGGGATAGAGTGAGAGAAAGGGGGAGAGAGACAGAGAGAGAGAAAGGTAGAGAGTGAGAGAGAGGGGGGGAGACAGAGAGAGAGAGAGAGAGAGAGAGAGAGGGGACAGAGAGAAAAGAGATTGAAAAGAGACTGGACGGACGGTATTTTCCTGCCTCCCTGCGGTCAGGGTCCATGGCTCTCATGAAATGCAGACGAGCACCGAGGAAGCCAAAGGGTTTTCCCCAAACCGCTGCTGATACTGCCTGCCAAGGCCCCGGGACCTTATCAGTCACCTAACAGACATCTTTCTCCTTGAGTGCAGATAGGCACAGTAAGAGTCAACTGTGTGTGTGTGTGTGTGTGTGTGTGTGTGTGTGTGTGTGTGTGTGTGTGTGTGTGTGTGTGTGTGTGTGTGTGTGTGTGTGTGTGTGTGTGGACAACACAGCATTTTTAGAGAGTCAAGTGGATTTCCTTTGACTGAAGCTTCAGCTCAGCATGACATTTTTAGATCGCACACATGATTGATCATGACAGAAGGTCGGATGTTGTTAGTCTTGCCCAAGACTTCACATACAAGACCGTTTAACCACCTAGAGAGTTGCGCTGACAGACCATTCAGGGATTTTAGGTGGTCTGATGTTTTATTTATTGTTTTTTTCCTTCTTCTTTTTTGTTTTGTTTTGTCTAGTAAATGGTCCTGTAGATTTTTCAGCATCAGTAACTTCAAAAAGCAGATAGAAATAATAAAGATTTGTTTGCCTCTACCAATTTGATGTCTTGTTTTGCTGTTTTGTTTATAATGATCTATGCATATCTATAGACCATACATTGTTAACTCAACGACACTTCTTGCACAGTTTATTTCTCTGTGGAAAGGCATATTTAAGTTGAAAAGGGAAGGAGGAATGTCTGATAAAAAGTCACATTTCCCCAAGCAGGAATGGAGCCCTGCTTTCTCCTGAGTGATCGAATGAGAGCAGGAGGATATGTTAAAATGCCCCAGCGTGCACATAATGTAATGCCTCAATTACTTTCCTGTATAGGTCATTATACAGATTAGAGGCTAATTAATAAGCTAAATGAGGTATGACAGCAAGCGATTGGGGCATCCACCTCAAGGATTTCAGAAAGGAATGATAGTGCTTTGCCCTCGGCCAGTGGCATGCATTCAAATGATTTCTGACACGGAACATAATTACAATTCCAAGTGTTGTGTTGATGTTATGTTTGTTTCATGAGGAAAATTGGCTTAGATAGTGTTGACGATTCCTTTGTCTAAATCAGATAATTGATTGTTTTCCTATTGACAGGAATATCCAGAACATGTAGCTCAGTCAAAGCAAAATATCTTATAAGCTCACAACACCAGACAGGCCTGAAGTAGAAAACATTATATGGCAGCAGTTGGCTTCTCTCCTTCTCATCCTTTTGTGTTTTTCCAATCCAGACAAGGTAAGATTCCCAGAGAAAGATATGACATGAAAGATGATGAATTCAGTTAACCTGCATCCGGCAATTTTATCTCAGCTTTTACATTCCCTTCCTCGCTTCATCGAATGGCATGCCATCCCAATAGTCAATCAGCTCAGTCAGGCCTAAACTCCACTGCACCCATGATGTTGTATTGAAGCCCAATACAAAGTGGATGTCAGGACTGTCAGCAGTTAGCTGTAAGGAGTAGGTTGGACCTGAGGTTCTGGTTTAAAGCTATTGTGTTAGCCTGGTCCTACCAGACTCTTGTACATTTCATAATGTACAGAGAGTCTGGCCACTTTCCATTGCCAAGCGTTAACTTCCTTGAAGGCGAGTACTCTGTTGAAGTTTAAAACTATTGGATCTGCCCCGAGCCACTCTGTATCTGCCATAACCAATCACTAACGTTTGGTCGTGACGTATGTCATGCTCAAACTAGCGCATGTAGTGCACGACCTCAACGTCCTCGTTCTCAGCCACCCCCTCTGTTCGCTGATTGGACAGGTAAAATTTGGCCTGAGAAAACTCGCAAATATACCGAAATCCCAGACAACGTACTGAAGGAAAATTAAAATTGAGCAGAAGAGCGGAGGCAGGCTAATATTGTGCAGTTTTTTGGGTTGATTCTTAGCAAAAACCCATTTTTCTTTATGCTCATTCATGTGTAATTACTTCCAGCAACAAATCAAAGTATTCTCGTAAGCATAGAATCTTCCATTACATACGACCAAGTTGCCCGTATAGTGGCAGCCGTTTCAGCCTCCATCTTTATAATATATTAACCAAGGAGGGACATACCTGAAATTCTAGCTCTGCCTCTCGCGTTTGTCGGTCAGTTACCGAAAGACAGAGTTGTGCTTGTGGCTGCCGGGAAACCCCTAACGTTGAATCGCCTGATGATCTCTGACTCTTCGTACAGAGATAGAAGACCACGTTAGCCTTATCTTGAACTACATATCTGTATATTGCTACAGCCAGCAGCTAATGCAGCCAGGCAGCTACAGCGCTACACTCTGGGGGCATGTACAAGGGAGTGTGCAAATGGCAAATAAAATATATTATCTTTCTCTTACAGTAAAGGAAATATTCCATAACAAGGCAAAAACATGTCCTAAAAAACTATATTGTATAAGACACATTGTGCTTAAAGCTTGTGTTGAGATTTCATGTTTGCTTCTCAACACACTATGGAGTTCTACAGATCACTTGGATGTGAATAAAACTGTTACATTGTGTGTGTGTGTGTGTGTGTGTGTGTGTGTGTGCGTGCATGTGTGTGGTATTGAGCTGAGTGCTAATAGTTTCTTACCTTCCTCTTTATTATTTCATATGACTGAAGACCATTGAGCCTCTGTGGGCAGTTTGAGACTTACTGTATTCAGTTCTGTTTATTGTGTGTTAGAAACACAATCAATGAGCTTTGGCATTTTACTACCCCCAACTTCATATATTATCTACACACACACACACACACAAAGTGATTACTACTTTTGTTCACAAAAATACCCAAGAGCCAGGGTTATGCCTTTGTCTGATTGCAAGTTTCTGTGTTTGTGTGTGTGTGTGTGTGTGAGAGAGAGAGATAAAGACAGAGAGAAAGAGAGAGAGATAGAGTATGTGCTGCATGCCTTAGCCTACAATTTAAAAAAGAATAAAGCTATGTGCAGTGAGGGAGGGGGAGATGATTTGTGTTGTGAAATGATTCCGGAGCTTGATTTGGACTCACTGATGAGTTTCTCACATTGTTGGTCTGCCAGTACAAATACCTGCCCGCTCATAAGCTCCCTCCGTCACTTGGGTTCAGTGAGATGAGTGGAACCCAGAGACGATGTGCTCTTGTAATCAGACTTTAGAACAAACAATTCTCATCTACAGTGAAAAGACCAGGGTCAGGGCAAATTAGATACTGACGGGATTGCTGATGAAAGTACAACAATGGTAATCAGTACACAGGGAAAACATTTCACCCCCATGGTCAGCAGGAATTCAAAACAAGACAAGTCCCAAACCCTTTCAGAAGGAGGCTCAACAGAACTTATGTTAAATTCTCTTTTGTTGTTTGCGGTATCACTGCTTGCAACAGGAACAGGATATGAAACCCATGAATATTGCATTTTGTATTCTGTACTGCTTGCTCCCCATTGCAACCCACACAGCTATCTGATTTTGTGATGGTGGCTTTAGGTTTAAAAGCACCCAACAGCTATTGGGAAAGGTGGCAGAGAGGAAGGGTTCAATTTTGGATTCAGTTTTGCTCCTCGCCACATCCTCATCAGTAAAAGGCTTCAGTCCCTGCATGACTTATCAAAGTCTATAGAGCTTGTTATCCCAACCATTTGTAGCTGTGTAAAATGATATCACTTCATCCACTGGCTTGTGTACTTGCTTTCTATAAACTGAAACAGAGAGACTAGGCATAAATGTAAGGACATTTCAAAATAACGTTAAACCTACCTGCATGATATCTACACGGGTAATACTCCTATCCACTATGTTGTAACTGTTGCTGAGTACTGTAAATTATGTCTATTATAAGTCCAAGGCACATACAATTATGAATTAAACTGGGACCAGGGGAACAGACGCATAGGTAGGAAGGTAGAAAGCCCGGCCCGTTTTCAGTGTGGTGCCATTGGGAACTGGTGAATATATGAATCTTGGACTACATAGCATACACTGCGTAAAAAGTCCATGTAAACGTTGCACAACTTAAAGCACACAGGGCTCTAGTTTAAATGATAGGCAATGTAACATCTGTAGCTATTGTGTGGCATGTGGAAGTTCTGAGATGACTCATTTAATTTAGCTTCATTCATTCTTGCCCATGGTGTTATATCAGAATATTGAGTTTACGTAGTTATTAAATCGTCTTTAGTTAGCACACTAGAGCCCTCAAAGTCAGATACAGACAGAGCTTTGATACAAAACAGTACACCACATCTCTGGATACTTTTTAGGTGGGTGAGAAATTAAATATGTTGAAAATGAGACAGCCAATCTCCCATGATGTGTTTTTGCCTTGAATTAGTCTTTGTTTGTGTCTAGGTATAGTCCTTTGGAGTAAGTGGTATTATTCAGTGAGGTTGAAGCAAATAATTATTACAATACATGTCACTGAAAAACATACAATCTGGGATACTTTTAGACACACACTCACACATACATGTACACACTACTCACACTTCAAAACCAGCTTGCCTCGCTAGTCAATTTGCATTTCATTTACAGAGACTTTTGTTACACACTGTTGTCACCAAATGTCTGTAGTGGTGTTGTGAATAAGAATTGGTGGAAATATAGACACTCTATTCAATTTGTTTCACTTGAGCTAATTTGCATTTTCCCCCTCACAAACACTTTTGCGATGACATGTAGCTTAAAACGTCCCTTCCTGACATGCCTATGAACAGCATGCAGGGCCGCAGAAACAAGGAGAAAGGGATTTAATATGTGTGATTTTTTCCACATCATACAAGCACAGGTGTGAAGATGTTTCGCTCCTCATTTAAAGTTAGCATTGTGTGCGGGCCCGGAAATCACAGAGACTTTGTATGACTTAATATAGCCTCACAGAGACCTCACTTATCCTCGGAGCTGTCTTGAGTCATTTAATTTCACTTTACCCGAAACCATTTAGGGCCAAGGCTAAGACCATTTCTTTGGTGGTGTGAAGACGAAGATAAAAACATACAGTAGTTCAAGACAGTCCAAGGTGAAAATGTTTGTCTTGTATTGCATAACTGAGAAAGGTTTCTCCAAGAAGGCATACATTACAAAAGAATGCCTCCAGGGGCATTCTACTGTAGGTCAGAAAAGGTTTGGGGAAATAAAGAAGAATTTATTTCTATTCTATTCTGTCCATGGACTCTGATGAAGAAATAACCTTAGATGAAAATGTTAGTCACCGTTATGCGCCTTAAAAAATAATATATATTTTATATATATATATATATATATATATATAAATTAAGAAGACACCTGTGTTGCACCTGCATTCTTTTTACTCTACACTGTCTTGTCCTGCCCTGGTTTCACCGGATTGTTGTGGTTTGCAGAAGCTCAGAGAACTCCCTGTTTTCTACTTGAAGACATAGTCCTTCTTTGATTGATCTAGTTTTTATAAAGTTTTTCCTTTTGACATTTATTCAAAGAATGGAGTGAAATATATGTAGATCATTTTATTTTATTTTTGTTTTAGATTTTCATCTCTCAAACATTGGATTCCTTGAATCAGAAATGTTCATATATATAATTGTGTCATTTCAAGGACACTTGCTTGGGTCTATAGTTTCCTGTGATGTCACCATAGTGCCATTCCCCAGCTCTCCATATATATATGTCGGTGAATTTAAACAGAGTTGTTACAGGCTGTTGTTATAGACTATGTTGGAAATTCAAATTCAATATGTATATGCATATCATTTGAAATGTCAGATGCATTATCAATAGCTTCCTTTTTACTGATATTTCTTAATTAGTAGTGGTCCTTTGTTCATTCTGGTTGTTCAGTCCCACCATCAGGTACAGATCAGATACAAATCCTCCACAGTATAGAGACTTGCAGGGCATATACTGCACGCTACAGTGTTTTCCTACTAACAGCACTAGGAGTAGGATTGCAGTTTGTCATATGATTTTTTGACGGCTTAAACCTCAGAAACATGGCAGAACCATGGCTGATAAATTGCTTTTAAAAAATTACCCATGTACACATGCTCCCAGTGAACCTCTTTGCAAAAGCAGTGTAATTATGTTTTAGTAATTATGCACATTTGCACATTTGCACCATTGTGCTTTAGGCATTTAATCTTAGCACACACATACCACTTGTCTTGTTTAACCTTCCTTTGGTTGACACATTCCCCCTGCTGTTTTTTCTTCACACTTCTCACACTGAAATTTGTTCTGCAAAATGCTGCTTGCCTGCTTGGATTTGCTTAGCAAACAGACAGGAGGAGAGAAATCGGTGTGTGTTGAGAGTTTGGTACGACTGACAAGCTCTGGCCCTGTTAACAAGACAGGCCAAAAGATCACAGTTTGACACTGCCAGGCAGCCAAGGCTGTGAAAGCAGGGTTAAACTGCACTAGCAGAAGACCACACAAAAGATCCATAATGCCTAATGCAGTCTAGCAGCCGCAGGACAGGTAGACAGATAGGGTCATGAATCATTTCCTTGAGTCTTTATATATAGTGCACTGGATGCAGTTCAGTGGACTTTAGTGCAGGAAGGTGGTAGTCATTGATTTTTTTTTAATTCTATGGTTATGGCTCTATTGCTTTCATGGCCTCATTCGTTTTTATTTTCAGTCCAAGTAATACTCACCATCCCGTCACATACATAGCAGTCAGGTCAAGCCCATCATATCAAGTGTTTGACCGTCAGGGATCACAAGCAATCAAGCCAGTACCTAGACAGGCCAATAATACAAACCACATCAGGTGAAGTTGTGTCAACACACAGAGGTATAGCCTACTGTCAGGAGGACTAGGATTGCCTAATTTAGTCAAAGATTTTTGCAGAAATGTAAAAATCTTTCTTTGTCACATTAGTAAGTGAAATATTTGACTAAATCCGATTAGGTGTGTGGCATCCGTTTAATCCAGGCATCACTTCCTTAACCTCTCATGGATTAGTTGGAACTTGGAACATGAACTTTTCCAGACAAGTGTATTCATCATTATTGTAGACAGGGCCTTAGTCTTGTTGCTGAAACCTTGACTTGCCTTATCAGTGAGGACAAGCCTGAGGTCATATTTCAAAGAGGTGTGTGGTGATCAAACTCAGAGCACCTTTTCCATTAATCTTTTTTTCATGCCAAGGTGGCTATGGAATGCAATATGTGGAGAAATAATGACCTGGCAGTGAGTGCGATCTATTTCTCGCATCAGGTACATCTCTGGGTGTCTGCTTTTAAATGAAGTGACACTGGCTCTCAAACTTTCTTAGCCACCATGGAGAACCACACAAGGCAACTATCAGTACAAGCTGTCCTCGTTGGATGTTCCTGTTTTTGCACATTTATCATAAATGTCAAATCAAGGCAAGTTTATTTATGGTACATTTTACACAAAGCATTGTGTGACTGGAACACAAATCTGGAGTTAAGAAGAAAGTAATTAGAGGATTGCTCAGTTTAAAAGTAGATCATAAGTACCAGTCCATAAAACCCAAAGCTCCCTAACAGCCATTGTCCACTGTCACATTCAGACTGGTTAATGTTTTCTGAGATCACTGTCTCTCTCTCTCTCTCTCAATGTATCTAAAACATTTACAGTAATGTCTAAAACAAAAACAGTCATAGTGTGTAGAAATATTGCATGATGCTGAGAATAGAATTATTATACCAGAAAACAGAGATCAGATTGTTTGTGTTGTCAGTAGACCTTTCCTTAGCACAGTGAACAGGCATGGGAGGGATAGAGTGTGTGTGTGTGTGTGGGGGGGGGGGGGATGGGGGTGGTTACATCACTTGGATGCTAATCAATGACATTATTCTTTCTGATTGATACACCCAAGTAAAGTCTATGTTGGGGAAACACAAATGTCCTTCTCATAGCTGCCATGTGCCATCTGTTAAGGGTCGTGGCCTTGCGCTCCGAGGCTGCAGGCCTTAAGTGCCTGAAGACAATGCTCATTTTTAAAAGCATGCCATAATCGAATAAAACTGGCTTCAAATAATTCACCCTGCTTTCTCAGAAGATGGGCTCACATAACGTCTATGCTGACATAGATCATACTAAACGGCATTACAGTCCACGAGAAAGGATTTAAACTGGACAAATGTGAGCTTATATGTTTCTTTTTGTCAGTATTCCCCCCATCCACTCCGTTAAGGGGGTATGGCATAGTATTAATAGAAATAGCCTATTTTCAGACAGGCGTGCAAAATTTACATATTCCACATTATGCCTTAAGCCATTTCAAAACCCATCCGCAGCTTACCATTATGCAAGGGTAGATCCAGCATCCTCAGAGATGTTTTAGGTGATAATAGTAAGTGGTATGTCGAAGGAGGAAACTATGCAAAAAAAACCTCTCGTATTAGTGCTTAATCTCTTTGATATCCTGTAAAGCTCTCGCCCAGATGCAGGCAGAGGAATGTAATAGATATCCATACAGATTTACCAAAGTTACTCTCAGTTATACGTGGAAGAGAATTTATGGCTGGGTCCTCGACACCTTGCTCAGGATGACCTGGCGTCCTTGTCTTTCGATTGCAGGGATTCCTGACTGGACACTTGTCTCCAACACATACTATAGTCCAGGACAGAAGCCTAAAGGCAACTGTGTGATGTTTAATCGTGACATAGGCTTCGATATGTAAATCCTCATGTAAAATGTGTAATGAAACAGACAGCAGCAATCACTGCAGACTAAATACACATGTGAAAATGCTAACAAACGTCGTACTGTATGTGAAGAGAGTGCTAACTATATATACTTAGAGGAAATAATATGACTTTTTAACTCTCATAGACTAAGAGTCATTTGACTTTAAATGCACCTGGGTACCTTTCCTGTGAGTATGTTTTCCCTTAGAAAATGCATTTTATTCCATAATACAAAGTCTCATTAATTTCAAAATGCCTAAAGTCCAGGTCCTCCCGGCATGCCTGCCACACTTTAGCTAATGGTCTAAAATCATTGTGATGCTAATTACTTCCTAGTCTCAAACATTTGATGTAAATAATTCAATTATTTTGTTCTCAGAGTATAGCTTAATGAATATGTATCGCATCAGTAGTCATGGGGTAATTATAAAATTATGGAATTTCACAGTTACTACTTAAAAAAAAATATGACAGTATTTTTTTGAAGACAGAAGCAGAGAATGTAGAAACAAATGAAAGGCAACTAATGTGTAGTTCATAGTTGAAACCTAAATGACAGCTTGTGGCACAATGATCGCTTTGCTAAAAGATTATGGTAATAATGGTGGAGTAAATAACACCACATCATAAAGACAGAGTTATGACACATTTTTGAGTGGCCTTGCCCCTGTTACAACATTAACATTAACCTTTCTTTGCCCCTACTCGATGCCTAGTTAAACAAAATCGTGAGGTAAATGAAATGAGAGAAGGGTATTACTTGTGGTCTATTGTTTTTAAAAGCTCTATATAAATCTACAGGCAGGCAATCACTCTACATGCATTATAATTCGAGTCTGCCACGGTAATGTGGAATCATGGAAAGCAAGATGATTTCCTTCAGGCCTTGTAATAATAAGAACACACTAATTTCAGGACGTAATTATGCCAGCAGGTCTCAGTAAAAGGCCATGGTTTATCTAGACGAACGTGATGGGGAGGCCAACTCCAGTTCACACGGCCTCCGTTGAACAATTACGGCCAATTTATTACAATGGCGAGGGGAGGAATTCTCCTCGGCAGTGCGGGAATGTGTCTAAATGGTCCTGACACAAAGCTGCGAGAAACTAATATCTGCTACCCAGCGCTCTGAGAGAGAGAGAGAGAGAGAGAGAGAGGGGAAATCAAATGATGCAGTCTTTCAGCGGACTCTGTGTGAGGCTTTAGTGTGTCTCCAGGCCACACGACCTTCCTCTGGTTTCAGTGTTTACCTGGGACCAGATTGTTCCGCACCACTGATGTCCAAATTATGTCCCCCTGTTACAAAAAAAATATCAGATGTGCACAGGAAATGGCTACATATTGAGCCAACAAGCCAAAGAATCCCACAGACCTAACAGCAAATTAATTAAAGGCATAGAACTCAACATTAGCATATACCAGGACAAAAAAAACCTTAATTTCATAATGTCTTTTTTATGAGACATTTATTTTCAGCCAAGTAGCCAAGTCACTGGTGGAGTTTGCTTCCGTTTGTTAATTGTAGATGAACAGCGACTTTTACTCCTCTACATACAGTATGGGTGATATGCACACATCTACCTGTTTAAATACTTCATATCACACACATGTACGCAAGTACACATGCACACACACTCACACAGAATGTGACCTTCTTTCCATCTTCCCTCTTTCTTTTAATCTGTCCCTCTTTGTTTCTCTCTCTCTCTCTTTCTTCTTCTTATTTTTCTTCTTCTTCTCAAAATACTGTAATCATGAGGTGTCATTTAATTACAAGGTTAATGGCTTTTCATTGAACACAGATCTAGGTCCATCCACAGATACCTCTGGTCACTCAAGGTTCTTTTTTCTCCCCTGTAGTGCATTTCATTTGGGCACAAACAGCACTTTTCGAGCTGAATGCATAAGTGCACTCTATACATTCCTTCTTCATCCACATAGTCAGGAAAATAAAGGAAAGTCTTTTTAATGTCCTTTTTTTGTGGGCATGATATCCTCTTTTTTTAGGAAGACTTGAATAATCAGTATGCAGAGCTTTGAGATTTCGCAGGTGTTTTTCACGCATACCACTTATTAGAGATACCTTCAGGGCTTGTCAGTCCCTCTGTGGTTGTCAAGTGGCTGTTTACAAACTCGCCTTGATGCTGTCTCAAAATGAAAAATAGGAAACACAAGATAGTCATTGGAGGATTTGCACATCAGGGATAAGCCAAAGCGAAATCGCTTTTAAATAATGCAGTGCCCGAACTGCGCCGCCATTATTGCTATAGCTTTGTTTTGCAACAAATAACTGCGGAAGTTCTGTCTGTAAATATTCAGAAGGTTAGGTTGAGTAGGAGCTAAAGGTTCAGAGGAGAGTTAGCATTTATGTTCGAGGTTCAGGTTATGGCAGTTTGGAAGACTATTTGGCACATTGATGGACACAATTTTTAGTTCTTCTAGTTCCTACTGGTCTGTTTTGTTTTTCAGCTTTTCAAAAAACAACAATGGAATCAAATACGTGAAGAGTGCATGTTACAAAGACCTCTGACTTAAATACAGCACTCGCCTTCAATCTTGGCAAAACAACCCATAGGGAGATTTTTTCATTCTTGTATTTTTTTGTTTGGCACAGAGATAAAAGATACCATTTTGGAAATTCTTACCACTCTGCTAATCCAGGGAAAATAAATACCGGTACTCTAAATAAACTTGAACCGCAAGATAATGAGTTAAAAAGTACACGCGATGTAGTGTTCAATATGTTACCACTTATAACTCATTTTCATTCTAAAGTAGTATTGGAAGGACAGTGTTGCCCCATGGAGGTTGCGTTTAGTTTGTGTAATTGTCAGGAGTATAATGATTTTTTAAGTTATTTGTTAGAAAACATTACTGCAGCTGCAAAAAAGTACTCCGACTATAGAGAATATTTCCGATGTGGAGGTTGGCGCCTTGCATGGCAGCCTCTGCCATCGGTGTGTATGTGTGTGTGTGTGTGTGTGTGGGTGAATGTGAGGCATGAAATTGTAAAGCGCTTTGAGTGCTGGGAGGAGTAGGAAAGCGCTTTATAAATGCAGTCCACTTACCATCTATGTATATGATGTATGTTATTAACAATAAGGATGTAACAATTATATATATGTAATTATAATATTATATTATCTTATATATATATATATATATATATATATAATTATAATATTATATTATAACATTTCTTACATATCTGTTACATTGCTATAACAGTAATGCCAAAAGAGTGTATATCCCTGTATATCTTTCTCAATTATGTTAAACTTGAGATTTAATGTTATCTACTGTAGATGGAACTTAACAAAGCTCTTTGTAGACACAAGAACATTGGTGATTCATAACTACAAAAATACTGTAATCGTGATCCTGCCTCAGTATATTGGTGGAAAGAAAGAATGTTCTAACCCTGGGGATTAGCGTGCTAGCAACAGCCATGACACTCTTACTTACATCTCCGCTTCTCTTTGATCTGCTTCTCTATTGAAATGAATAACTTAACCTCTCAGAGCAAGAACACATAGACCAATCACTAATGATAATCGCCACTGACTTTAACACAGGCAGCTAACCAGAGATGGTTGGTGGGAAGCAGCATGTCTGAATTATATCGGTGGTCGTGCCTGGCCCCTGTCAGATCTATTAGCCATGGACATGCTGAGAGTTGGAGGCAGGGCTGGATTGCTGGGTTGCCCTTTGTAGAAGTAGTGGACCTCTGTTGGCCAAGTGAAGTGGAACAGAAGTTACAGATATGGGTCAAAGGCTGACTGCTTAAGAGGAGAAAGAGGAAGAAGTCACGGTTAAGAGAGCCCATGGCTTGTGTGATCTGTGTATGTTGTGTTTGCTATATGGATGTGAATATGCCTTATGCCAATAAGGTCAGTTCTGTGTGTGTGTGTGTGTGTGTGTGTGTGTGTGTGTGTGTGTGTGTGTGTGTGTGTGTGTGTGTGCGTGTGTGTGTGTGTGTGTGTGTCTGTCTGTCTGTCTGTGTGTGCGCATCTGTCTGTGTGTGTGTGTGTGTGCGTGTGTGTGTGTGTGTGTGTGTGTGTGTGTGTCTGTCTGTCTGTCTGTGTGTGCGCATCTGTCTGTGTGTGTGTGTGTGTGTGTGTGTGTGTGTGTGTGTGTGTGTGTGTGTGTGTGAGGGAGATAGAGACAGAAATAGTGAGAGAAATGAAGAGACGATGTGTTGAGCTGGCACAGCAGTAGGCAAAGAGTATTTAACCATGAGCGAAGATAAAGCAACGAGGCACACAATGCCTACTCATAGTGTCATACTTTGTTTATGCATGTGACAGAGCTTGTGTGTGTTTGTGCTTATGAGGGCATTCATGCATACGTGTGTGTGTGTGTGTGTGTGTGTGTGTGTGTGTGTGTGTGTGTGTGTGTGTGTGTATTGTTTGAGCTGTCTATTTGAAGGTGGGTTGTTAAAAGGCTCCAGAGAGGACCAGAGAGTTGGGGGATGGTGAGGCTCCTGAAAGAGCTCGTGTGGTACAGTCGAGGAGCTGCGCACACACACACACACACACACACTCACACACACATTGCATGCATTATAATAGCTCGGATGGAAGAGTCTCTCCCCGTGGGACGTCCTGTCTGCTGGCATTCCACCCAAGACAGAGGAGGGGAGAAAAACAAAGACCGCTGCTCCACAAGACGCACTGTTAATGTTTCTTTTTTTTTACTCTAAGGAGAGCTTTAAGGGTATGACATTTATACATGATTGATTCGCTTTAGTGAGCTCTGTGCATCCTCCTTTCCCATGCAGGGCAAAGGAAACTCTGTATTTCATTCTGACATTTAAGGAGGAGGATGAAGAAAATCACTGGGCTGTAGCCATTCTCTCAGTGGTATTCAGTGAAATAGGTTCAATCTGATGAGCTCTTTGAATCTTAACAAAGACATAAAACATCAGACATAGAACTTTCTAAGCCTGGCTAAACGATACTGCATTACGTCATTTCTACGCCTGTCTAATTTTTCAAAGCTAATTTTATGTGGACGTATCAGACCTACACAGACGGGACAGGAATCAATTTGTTACATACTTGCACATTATTTTTTTACATTGTACCATATCTCCATTAATACTCACCAGCAAATATCATTGTTAACCTTGATTAACCAAAACCACAATGCCAAAGCTCACAATAGGAAGTAAATCCTTATGGCCTTATATGGGTATCAGTGATACATGTGGTCCCATCTATTTGCTCCTCAAGTGTTAAATAAATGACTGTCATAAGATGCTATAGAACATAGAATAAGGTTTATGTGAAGCCAGATTGAAGAAATACTAATATGCTCAGTGATTTTTTGTCGATTGTGTCGCTCGTATCAGTGTGAAAACCTTTGGTGTCTGTGACTAGTGCAGTATTTTCATCCACGCAACCACAGACATCCAATTTTGAAGTTTTTCCACATTCACTGCTCTGGTGCGAAATTTACCAGGTTCTTTCAATCATACACTCAGTATGAACCAAACAGAAACAGTGTCTGAAACAGCAAATGACAAAAAAACAGAGATGAAAGCGAGAGATATCTATATGTCAGATGAAAGGCAGGTCGACTCACACCATCAGCGACGATGGCACCAGGCAATCTGTTCTGTGGCTCTTGTTGGCGAGGAGAACGCCGGAGAAAGATGTGCCGGCGTGGCAGTGTGGCAAGGTCAGAACGGGGCGAGAATGAGAGAGCCGAAAATAGTTTTGACAAGACGTCCTGGAATGGTATCTCGTGGGGGTCCCAGGTGAAGGACCCACCGTCCCCACAGAGTTATGGGGGCTTTAATAGGATCCAGATGAATCACAAACGGGACCTGTCACAAATGAGATCGACCACAGAGAGAGAAGGGAAACCCTTGGGTTAGTTATTACCTATGGGCATTAAATGGAGATATATTTAATATGGCATTTAAGTGCTATCTATGTGCAGTACAAGGCGTATACTTGTCAGAGGAGTTTGGGACTGGTTGATGTACTTGTTATATGGTTTTATTTCTAATAAAAAATATCTGTGATTTGAGATGGCATCAAATAACAAACCCCTTTGACCATTCAAACAGAACCACTCATTTATTCCAACATTTTTCAATGTTTGTGTAACTCGGTTTATCGGACAGGCTCTGGGTCAGCACTATCGAGTAAATTCTGTAATATCTCTCACTAGATTCATTCAGGGTTATCTTAAGGTTCGTACAGGAGGACTGCAGTAATGCTCAATTGCTAAGTCTTGCACCCAAACCCACAATAACAACAGCAGACCAATCAGATTATGTATCAAAAGATAAGCTTGTATTAATAGGAGGAGTCATCACATTAAATCGGAATGCATCAGGAAAAATGATATAAAAGAAAATTGAGTATGTATATTCTGTATATTAAATGTAGACACTGGACCTAATTTTCAATTGTGTTTCTAATTACCAAAAATGTGTGGTGTATAATATGAAATACCAAGGCAGATCTTAAAATACCAGTGAAACGTGTGGTGTATAATATGAAATATCAAGGCAGATCTGGAAGTACCACTATAATGGAACGTGTGGTGAGTAATATGAAATATCAAGGCAGATCTAGAAGTAGGCTACCACTAATAAAACGTGTGGTGAGTAATATGAAATATCATAGCAGATCATAAGGTTCCGCCTTAGCTTATAGAACATGTAGTGAACCACAGGAAATCACACATGAAATATTAGACAATACAACTCAAACTATGTTGGATCCAACAACCCCCAAAAGAAAATGTAAATGTCCTTAAGTTTGAGATCTCATAAAAAAAATGGAATCAAGAGCTCGAGCTGAGATGAATGAAAAAAAAGAGGAAAAGTTGTGCGTGTTTCAGTACGAAAGTTCTGATCAGTATGTCCCGTCCTACCACGCTCCTGGGCGAGATCAGTCCGTGGGAAGGCGTCCTACTCTCAAGGGGAACTTCTCAGTCCATGGAACACAAGCGAATACAGTGGGGGAATGACGCTTCGAATCCTCACCAATGCATGCACGGCACTCAGGGGGTGAAAAAAAAACCAGCCTGCACACACGCGCACATCGATTAGCAAAACTACATTCTGGAACTATCCTGTTCATCAACATTTGGGATAAATAATTCATTCTCCATGTCGTTACATCTTAATATGAACATACAGCAAGTGTTTATATCAAAATACACAAGTATTACTTTTCTTCATTCCAATTCATCTCCTAGCTTATTCAGCTATAGCACAATAGCTAGGTGGCTAACACAGCTAGCTTATATGAACGTACTCCACCGTAATAACATGAGGTTTGCAAATTTCACGACAGTTACACATCACACTTGTACTAATAGTCAACCTATCCTGACTGGTTATAATTATAATTCAATTATTTTCATTTGACATGTGTCTGTCGTGAACAATTTAGCTAAGTGTCCACGTTTCAATAGTAAGTTACAGCTGAACACTTAAAACTCACCAGGATAAGTTCAAAAATAAAATCAAAAGTTCTTCTCGGAAATCTTCAAGGTTTCAATTACAACTCTTAGTCTATTCTATCTGTTCTGTGTTGTATGTAAGCGATAATAAGCTATTTGCCATACATCTTATGTGAAATCTCTGTATCTGGTGGATGGTGTGAGTGTGGGAAAATGGAAGGGAAGAAAATTAAGTATCGTTTCTCTACAAGGGGAGGGACTTAGAGAGTATCCGATAACACCCCACCACCAATACTAATGCAGCCAAAGCTAGGGACCACTCGCCTCAAGTGGGTGAAACTAACGAGGGTTACACTTGCATTAGGCTGCTTTGGCCGTTTATCATTATTTTCAAAGGTTAAACAAGAAATGCTGAACAGAAGCAATCAGTATGTGTGTACAGACACTCTGCCGTTGTGACATATTACATCAACACATTTATGCTGATTTGCATTGTTATTATAAAAATCTTTTAATTAGTTGTTTCCAATCCAGCTTCTCCAGACACAATGGATAGAATGTTTTACTGTAAAGTCTTACATTTTTTAGTCAACAAGAGAACATTGACTGCTTCTGAGAAAATGTTTCACCCACAGTTAAGAGAAAAAAGAACATCACAACAAAATCACTTGTTCAACTAGGCAGATCTCAGCGGGTAGCCATGTTGGACAATTCACTTTGCCTGAGGTGGAAAAAGGCCCGAGAGCACTCGTCATTGATCTCTGGCCCTGCAGAGGGCCAGGGTTGGGCCGCACGGGGGAAATGACAGGAACGATTGGATTCAAGGGTAGCAATTCCGGCACTGTGCTGGGTGCCAGGGTTTTGAATGTCAGGTGAAAGCTGAGGACCCCACTGCAGTGGAACATTACCACAGCACACAGGGCAACAATTCAACCCCCACCCTGCTCCCCCCCCTCCCAAGCAGGAGAGTGGCAAATGCTAATTAAGCCGATCCGGCCGACCCCGCCATTTGCCGACTGCTGGCCAGGAGACATGGCAGGATATTTGTCCTATTCAATTTTGTGTCCATTTGGGTGTCTAAAATTGCCCGTTGCTGGAACACAGAAGTAGAGACTTCTAATTGCGGTGTCTAGTTTTTGGGAAACAGTGGTAATTATGCACAGCCAACTCTTCGCATTGTGAACCAGAGCGAGCAGGAGCCGGAGGCGAGGGGAATTTGGCCAGTGCTTAGACGGCACTCTCTCGACCACACAAACACCCATCCGTTCGCTTGAGCCGCTTCCAAAAACGGCCCCTCAGCCGGTAGTGTCACTTTTTACGCAGTAGAAAGTACTGGACCAGGAGGGGTGTTGGTGGTGGTAGTGGTGGTGGTGGTGATGGTGGTGGTGGGGTGAGAGCAAAAACAGTTCTCTCCCACTCACCGCGCAATAAATATTTATGCGCACATTTGAATAATGCTCTTTTTTTAATTACAAAGTGTCACTTGGATCATCGTCGAGAAAACAAAAACATGGAGAAAGGAGAGAGGATGGGTGAAATAAATAATAATATAACATAATAAATGAATGCCACCATGAGACAGGCCACTGGGTTGTCGCATGCAAGTCTCTTGAAGTAACACTCGCTGTCAGGAGGGGCATTGAAAGTGTGCGTCATTGAACATCACTTGGCACACTGAGGACCAGACAAAGTATTAGAGCCATGTGCTGCCTTGTGCTCCAGCCTAGTTCCTAATGCACTCTTCACAGTGGATCCACACTCAGCATCAACATGGTGACAAATACTGTATAAGCAACTGTTATATTAAATATTCTCAAAGGTTTTGAGCAATGATTTATTTTTATGGATTATGCTAATTGTGATGGTATGTTATGTTATAGTTGATGCTGTTTGATTTCCCTCTCTTCTTTGCAGTTTACAAGTTAACGATGTGGTACATAAGTTATAACACACTCTTAGAATAAAACTAAAAGCTTATGCATGTCTTATGCATGGATGGGGGATGAGTATAGATGACTATATAAGCATAAGGAGATTATTTTATTGGCTAAGACTTTTTTGTTTGTTTTTGTGTTGGCTGGGACTGGGACCCTCATGAGGATGTGAATTTGAATAAGAAGGAGAAGAGATAGATGGTGTTTCATCAGTCGAGTTGTAAATGAATCTGGGAAGGATGTCAACATAGTCATTTTTTTCCCTATCAATTTAAATGTAGCCCTAAACTAAAGGTATAACACAATTTCAATCCAATATTTTGTAGCACATTTTCATACACATATTTTATTTTTTTGACATTTCATCAGAGTGTTCATTAAATTTGTTGATGAAGTGAAGACAGGTCTAAACTGTAATGTATGACTGCAATGGTTCACATCACCAAGATTAAATCTTATCACCCAGTCTGGCTGGTCAGCCTGCCAAAACCTACCATTCACAGACCATTCATCTCTCATACTCTGGTATACTTGCACAGTAGCAACCATTTTCAAGAGTGTCAAACCAGCGAATCAGAATTGGCAAGTTAATGTTTAACTCGGGTACTTGGGTACTTCAATTTGATTCCCACTTGGGAGTATAGAGCTTTTAACTAGAGTGAGAGGTCATGTGACTTGGATTTGAATATGGTCTTTGGTCTATGGTCATTCTGAAAGTTACAACATTAACATTGACATTAAGATTCTTAAGGTTGTTGTATTTGGATAGAATTTAGATGGTCAGGGCCAAATAAGAGTACCTCGTTCTTGTCCTGCCCCAAACCTCATTCCCAATATAGTTTCCATGCAGGCCATTTGATGTCTGGTGATGTTGATTTGTCTGGTGTATGTGGCTCTATCTTTGTTCTATATCAGACACACATCTGATACATTCAGCCATTCATAAGATAAAGCAAAGATGCTTAATTCTGAGCTGTGGGTCGCAACACACGTTTCATGCATTTCATAGATGGAAGATTGCAGTCTTGCAATGAATACTTGTGGGTCATTTTATCTGTGAGTTCTACTGTATATGTCAGTAGCTTTTTGACAGATGCTCTGAGCATACATCAGTTTGCAAACCTCATACTTTCCATATTGAAGATTTTTTTTTTTATATATATAATGTCACTATCAGCATTGTTTCATTATAGCATTATGTCTTCTCTGAGAATCTATTTGAAATAGACAATCACCGTTAATGCCATGACTTTACAGGTGAACTGAGTGCTCTAAATTCAAAAAGCCATATTTCTGTTCAAATTTCCACTCAGATAGATTCCCAGGTGCAGTGCCTTCTATACTTTTCAATGTGACTGTCTGTGTTTTGGCATTAAAATGTGCCATATTTGGAAAAGGCAATGACTTCTGGTGTTGTTGTGACACTCCGTAACACGGTCTGTTCTATTTGTCTGCTTATGCTTCATACACCAAGGCTACAGTCGTCTAAGTTGTTTAAGCCACTTAGCATTGATCAGCAGAGTATCATTGCACAATATAATTTTAGTAATTTTGTTGTCTATGAATACCTGTCAATTTGATGATGAAAATAGCCTGTCTTTAATGTATCTAATTTGTAACTCACCTTCCACGCTCTACATTGCACCTGTTATGTGAATATGTATGCGTTCATGCCTAAATGTGTTTACATGTACTTAATGAGTGAAAGGCAAAAAAAACACACAAAGTGCATATTTTACAGCTTTACCAATAATTGTATTATACACGTATGCTTCTTTTGATACCTACAGTGTAAACAGTTTCCATTTTAAATAGACATCATTTGAATGAAAAAAGTATCTAAAGGGGAATCATTAGACTCAGGTTTTAATTGCTGCCGCAGCTATAATAAAATTTGACAGATCATTGATGTGCTCAGAGGAAGCAAGGCTTTTATAGACCTCAACTGGATGATCTGAAAGTAATTATGTCTCCAAATGGAGGACTGTTGTCAAGGACGTTTCTCCCCGCTTGCGCGCAACAGCAGCGGAATTTCAATCAGGTCGACTGAGAGGAGTTAGTCATGATGGAGACAGCAGCTGACAGCACAGTAGGGCCGGGCCTCGCCTGGCACAGATCTGGGCCGGACCTCAAGTGGACCCGAGCCAAATCTGAGCCAGATTTGTCCCAAGAAACTCTTGTTGCCTGGAAGGAATCATGTTTTTTTTTATGTATTAATAGGAGAAAACTGCTGTGCTTATCTTGTGATATCTTGTGAGTTTTTATGAAAATGGTGATTTTCTTTTCTGTGTGTGTTATTTTTTTGTAGGTAAGTGCTGACATGATGGATACTTAAGTTGAAGAAGACCCATAGAGAATGTCTGCTATCTCCAGGTACATGTCATGTACTTCAAAATGCCATCCCCAAAATCCAGAGATAAAATTGGACAGGGACGATCTGTAATAGCATTCTGGCATCTTCTATTTTCTATTTTTCACAAAATTGAAAGTGATCCATTATTTTTCACCAGCTGCACGTGCATCTGAATGCTGCTTTGATCAAAATCTTATATGGTATACGTCTTTGATGTCAAACATACACTAAAGTGCCAGACCAGTTACCTTTCGTAGCACCTATCATTTAGTTGGATGTGATCGTGAGATAACGGTCTGGTCCCTACTCATGGAACTGGTGCTAGAGTTGTAACACAGACATTTGACGTTTCTCATATGGTCTTGACTCCCCAGTGACTGAGCCCCTGTAGCAGTGTCAAGTTCACATGCACACACACACACACACACATGTACACACACACACACACATGCACACACACACACACACACATGCACACACACACACACACACACACACACACACACACACACAGATTTCCATGAATGTGTTATGTTTTAATCAAGCTGCCTAATTTTCTTTATGGCTGGCAACCGGAACTTTCAATCTAAATAATTTATTGAACTTAATTTATCTGTGACAATTTCCACAGAAGGCACATAAACACAGTGTATTTTTTCAATGAATATATTAAAACCATCTGTGCACAATTGCTGTCCAACACCCCTATCCACCCACTCCTACCACACCAACAACCAGCCCTCCCCCCCCCCCCCCGGAAGTCCTCATTGAACAGCTGTCAGCAATCCTTGAAATGCAGCTATCTACATCAATAATAGCCACTTATAGTTTATAGTTGCACATTCAGTAATAATTGGTGTTGAATTCAGTTCATAACCAGAGCTTAGTGAGTTTTGAGTTTATTCATTTTAATGAGTTGAGTAGAAAGTTGGCCGTCTATTTTTACATGTGTGTAGTGGAATGCTATCGCTTGGGACTGATTTCGTTTAATCAGGCTGCCTTTAGAAAGCCGCCGCTGCCTGTGGCTAACTTTTCAAAAGTGTGTCTTCAGAGCGAGGAACCATAATTAAAATCATGTCCACTGCCTGCCCACACTCAGTAGAGAGCGATGCAGTCCTTTTTCCTGTTCTGACAGCATCACCCATCATAAGCACATAAGAGAGTTTATTCATGCTGTGATTTCACATGGGTCAAAATACAGTATCAAGGTTAAACTAATGTTCTTTATGTTGCTTTGAAAGGATCATGTTAACCTTCTTGCTGGATTACTTTATTTTTCTGGGTAGCACCCTTTTGATAGAATGACTTTACATACATATATGTACGCACACACACACACACACACACACACACACACACACAGGCACATACTTGTGCACATACACACACAAACACAAACACAAGCACATACAGACACATCCTCCTTCGGACACACATTATTCACTGTGCCTTTAACCTTTATTTACATTTTACATCCAGAGACCACTCTTGGATCAGGGCTTTCTGTTTTCTGTTTCTGATTTTTTTTTTTTTATGTATGCAACACTCAATAAAATGTCAAATGTATACAATGATGGAATCCATGACCCCACAAAGGCATCAGCCCACAACTGTATGCCTAAGATGTGAATTCTGAAGGGTGAGGCACACTTATGACACAGAGGTTTAAAGTATCTACTCTTCCTACAAATCTGTGTGTCATAGGAAAGTAAATTGTTAATACAGTTTGGTGTCAGGGTTGATTATTTCTGTATGGTGTATGGTGTGATCAGTATAAATATAAGTATAGTACTCTTTTGATCCCATGAGGGAAATTTGGTCTCTCCATTTATCCCAATCCGTGAATTAGTGAAACACACTCAGCACACAGTGAACACACAGTGAGGTGAAGCACACACTAATCCCGGCGCAGTGAGCTGCCTGCTACAATAGCGGTGCTTGGGGGAGCAGTGAGGGATTAGGTGCCTTGCTCAAGGGCACTTCAGCCGTTCCTACTGTACTGGTCGGGGTTCGAACTGGTAACCCTCTGGTTACAAGTCCAAAGCGCTATCCAGTAAGACACGGCTGCCCCCATGTAGCAGCTGTAGTGTTAGAGAGCAGGCTAACTGATGTAGATAGCTAGGCCATTGTGCTTAGCATTAGCCATTCCAGTTTTTTGTGGTACACCTATATAGGCAGTGGCCAGCAAAAAAAAATCTTTGAGAAAGGTGATAGGAGTTTGGTTCAGATCGATGATGTCATCAATGACGTCAAGTGGACTAAAAGAGAACATCTGATAACAGACGTGGAGTTCAGAATCAAATTACAAGTTTCCCTGCATTCCCCACTCTCACACTTTCCATAGCATAATTGATGTGTGTGTGTGTGTGTGTGTGTGTGTGTGTGTGTGTGTGTGTGGGGTGTGTGTATTATGTATCGTATTGTTATCACTCTCCAAGAATCATCTAATCAGTTCTTCTAACATTCTAACGTTCTCTACCATTTCTCATTCCAGTTCTAGTCATACCCATCTATAGCATGTTGTTTACTATAAAGTTGTTTACTATTCTAAGCATGTTTCCCAGAGAGAGATTGGTTTATGATGCTGGGGTCAATAATGATGCTGAGTGAAGTTTAGGGGGTCTTTAACACACTGGAGTCAGGCACTAGCATATCTCTTGTCAAAAGCACAAGCTTAAACCCTTGCATCTCACTCACAATTTGAGTCAACACAACAGTCTTCAACCTCAGGCATGATATTTTGTACATGCAGGCTCAGTCATGTTGGTTCATGCTGTTTAAATGATGTCTCAAAGTCATCGTAACCCTTGGGAATTTGGGTTGGAGAGGAGGGGAGAGGGGAGGAGAGGTGAAGAGAGGAGAGGAGGGGAAGAGAAGAGAGGAGGAGGGGGTGGAGAGGAGAGGAGGGGAAGAGAAGAGAGGAGGAAAAGGAGGGGTGGAGAGGAGGACTGTTCCTGGCAGAGGCCTTGGACGTGGTCAGAGTGTGCTGGTTTGGACAGATTGTAGAGTGGCTGGGATAACCCCTCGCTCATCATCCCGCTGTGCCAATACCGCGTGTCTGGGCGTCTGGACTGAGTGGTGTAAGGAGGCTGGATGGAGAGGAGAGGATAGAGATTCACAGGAAGTCTCCCCACATGTGCTCTGCAATCACTATCACCTGTGAACACTATCACCTGTGAGCCCTAGTGCCTGTGAACACCATGATCAGCTTGTTGTAAATGGTTTGAACCAGTCACGCTGAAGACCATCTTTCTGAAGCCTGTGCATTTACTGGTTGCATGTACAGCAAGGGGCCTTCAGTTCTGTATGAGGTTTCCAGTGCAGATATATGTTTAAAGTAGTTGCCAGATACTTTTGTGAATTGCTGTACATTGAGGTCTTCAGTAAGTCATGCATGTTCAATACCTTGTGGTATCTCCAAAACGTACACTGCACTTCCTGAAATGTTTTTATGGAATGACAATAAAAATAATCTTGAATCTTGTAGACCTGAACATTATAAAAGCAGTTTATCAACGTGCACACACGCACATCTCCTCAACACATTCTGATAAAATGAGATGATGCAATGTATTCAAGGGCATGCAGATCTTTCCCATTCATTTAAGCTCTCTAATGATTTATTTTCATCGGTGAATGAGCAAAGAGTAGCAGCGTAGCATCTAGTGCAGTCATGATAAAAGCTTTCAGGGAAAATCTAAGCTATAAGATCAGTGCTCTTTTTTGTGTGAGTGATTACATCCCTGGGGTCAAATAAGAGTCTGGCATGTGACAGAGGCAAGAGCAAGTCATTGATCAGGAACACTTCATCTTAAAGTAGGGTTTGAAATGTTCTTGCCCGAGAAAAAAAAAAAAAGAAACTTGGCCAAGTTATCAAAGAGCCAACCCTTAAGTGAGAACAACCTCAGGGAAAGGAGGGTGCTGGGGGTGGGGAGGGGGGGGGGGGCGCAATAGGGGTCTCAGTTACTTTAACACCTGATTAAAGCAGGATTATGATGGATTGGGCCGCTGCAAGGGAGGAAGACGAGTTCAGGCTACTGATTTCAGAGGTCAGGCCCGCGAGGCCCTGGATCACGAGAGCAGACAACGTCAAAAAGTCGATCAAGCCTGAGTGCAGTTTAACACTGTGCGAATAGAGTATAGAATAGACTATTTTTTTCATACATGGTTGCACCTCTTCTCAAGGGCAGCTTTTATTGTTATATTGTTTTCCTGTTACATATTTGTTGGGATCTAACATGAATGAGTTATCGTTCTTTTTAGTCTTTTTGTTAGTGTTTGCTTGATTCTAAGAAACCCCCTTAGAATTCCCCCTGTGCAAAGACACTGCTTTTACTTAAGAGATTTCAAGAATTGAATAATAATAATAATAATTCCCCATGTAATACCAAGCCAATTTCCTCTGCTTTACAATTTGGCCTCAATGCTCATTGTCACAACAATTACAACTTATTTGATTCCTGAGGGGACATTTTGGGTCTATAGAATTATTGGAAGGGCCCTTTGTTCCACTGAAGGATTTATTTGATCCATGTGACACATTGTAAGACTGAGAGGTAGGCTACAGTCTACCTAGTGGACAGCAATGCTTCCTTCCTTATCTAAATTCCAACAGATCAAAGTATATTTTCTTTAATGCAAAGTTACCAGTTTGTAACTCTAACTGCATGACTATCATTAGGGATGGTAGCGCAATCAGAGTGTCTCTTGGAGTACTTGCTGTAGATTGCCACGTTAAAACTGGCCAGTCATTTAGTGTGGGATGCACACTCAACTCCATCATGACCTTGCATGAAAATTATACATTTTGCCCAGACGGTCATCAGTATGCTTCTTGAAGACTACATGTCTACTTCTAAGTGTACTTAGACTGGCTAAAATATCAGAGAAGGTCAAACAAAAGTCAAATTGCAAATCTCTGTTGAAAGTAAGTCCTCCCCTGAATGTAAAACAGACACAGATAAGCATGATTAAAATTAATTTGTTTTAATTCATGGATTTTGGAAACATTTGTGTCACATTTTTGAAAGCCTACTTATTATAATTTACATTAGTGACATTTTTCGTGGACTCTTGTGTACTTAACACTGGATTGACAGTTCAGGCTGCCTTGTGGTACAGTACTTCCAAAACTTTATAAGTTATATATATAAAAAATTCTTTATTTCAGACCCACGGGGATCCATATCACAGTAAAAAAAAACAGTAGAAAAACACAGGGTAAAAATACAAAGAAGCCTCCCACAATATTCAATGTCTAGCACAGACATTTTCGCCAATGGTTCCACAGTCTGGGAGAAAATCAGACAGAACTGCGTACAGGATTAGCCAACACAGCAATTAGTCATTTTCTGACACAGATACCCTACACATCAGTCTATACATCAGATTACGTAAAACAGCAGAGCAGGTGGGTACCCTAACACTGACAAATAACTGGCTTGCACTGGAGCTTCTTGGAGCTCTCAGCAGCAGCCTCATGCTGTCATTATACGCCACTGTGAGTTTTCTAATACTGCCTTGCTTATAATTACAGGTGGGCAGTATACAAAGGTGTACAGTATGTTCTGAAGACATACAGTCACATCACACCAATTATAAGATATGAAGGTCGCAAGAGTAACACCGGGGCATCTGAATAGTGCAAGTCACTATGACATCTCTGTGTAGGCTATGCATGGTGTGTTTGAAAACCTCCTGTAGGACATGAGCCCCTTTTAACTTCAATTGATCATATATCACCTAACAGAGATGTGCCTTGTAAAGGTCAAGCTGCCAAGTAGAATGTGCTTGCTATGATTATTCAGCTTGCAGTCTCTTGACACTGAATTACATATGTCCCAAGTCTTTATCCTCCCTTACAGTGCTAAACCATGTATGCATTTGGATGAGCCATATTAGTTTGCAACAGGATTTCAGAGGAAGTTCTAACCTTCTTGCACATTATTTGTTTGAATCAGTGCTGGGGAGAATAGATTGAGTCAAACAGGGTTGCCAACTCGCTGAAGGCCATGGAGTTCTTCATAAACTCTCAGGTCTCAGTGGAGAGGATCACTGTGTTTAAAAGATTCATTTAATAAGGTGTGTAAAATGTCCCCCTCAGGCGATGTGTTAACAAATTCTCTGCAAACGCAATTAGAGAGATTTAGACTTGGAAAAGTTTCATTGTGCAGATTGAGAAATTAGTTAAAATTAGTTAAATTTGTTGCTCCAAGCACATGCATTAATTATAGCTCCCTAAAATGATCTTTCATTTACATGAATCTGCTAAAAGAACTGAGAAAATGCACACCCAAATAGAGGGGCTCATTTGGATGATATCATAAACTATATGAAGAATTGTCACATATGTTTATGTTTCTTTTTATATTTAGTAACCAAAGTTTAAATCTTGATGAAGGCTGTCTGCCGCATTGTCAGAGAGGAGTCCCGTAGTAAAGCAACATTTGAAATGAGATCTCACTTTTTTCTTCTCTTGTCTTAGCCACCCAGTCCATTCTAATCTTGTTTCTTATTTCTTCTAAAAGGTCCCTTACTCCTTTAGGAGAATCAGGTCAGATCTGAATCTATTGTATCACGAAAAGAGACAAAGAAAAGACTATTCTGAGACAAGACATTTTTCTTTTGGGTATGTGTCTTCTCTTCACGTAGTGTATGTGCTATCTGTTAGCCATTTCCAACAGCATTTCAAATGACGTGCCCAATGCTGTGCCAAATCTTTCTGGTCATAATCAGTGAACATCACACAAGCATTCCATCATAAACCTGGTTTGATGCTCTTCCTTAGTGAATGATTCATTTATTTTTACTATTCACACAGCGTCTGGAAAAAAAAGTGTTTGAGTGGAAAATTATAAGAGATATTTAGAAAGCAGGTAGGGTTACTTATAGTTATCGAGCAACAACGATAATTTAGCAAGCATTTATAGCACGCCAATCTTCCAATGGTGATCTCCGTCAAAAGAAACTGTTCTTAGTACAGCATACCTGATGTGTTAATGGTCTGGTATACTGACAATGCAGAGTTTGTAGCCTGGTGGTCTAATGGGCTAGGCTGCTGGCTTGAATTCCGGTGTCCTTAGAGAAAACACTGTATGCACTGACAAGACATTGTCTGTTTAAGACACTGTCTGTTTCAGTCTACCAAACTGTTGCACATTGCAAACAATGCCATGGGGCATCAATTTCAGCCTAAGAGGGGTTTTTTTCTTTGTTAGCAGAATTGATAGAAGGTGCAACTGTCACTGCATGGCGATGTCATCATGAAGTAGTCATAATAACCATTCTATCTATTTGCACATATGCTTGCTGGTCCAGGTGTTGAATCACATTTCATCAGATCACATTTTTTTCTAAGCACCTTTCAAAACCGAATCCAATCTCTTTCGGTAAAGCTTTTCTCATGATCCTCATTTTACGCATTGATCAAGTTTGAGACCATTTTTTGTATATCCATTGAAATCAGTCTCATCATGAAGTTTTTGAATTGTCATTGTTAATCATCCCATTCCCATAGCAACCCCCGAGAGGACGTGTGTAGTCACATCATTATTATGATTGATTATGAACCGCCATTATGTCTCATAGAGAATCTAATAATCCCTTGATGTGAAGAGAGATTAGTAGGGCAGCATGTAGAGTGGGAGTGTGTTTGTTGAGGAAAGAAAATCCAGCACATTGCTATAATTCAAAAGTACAGTGACGTTAACTGATTATTTGCTGTGTATGCAATGATGCTGGGCCCTGAACACTTCAGAAGATGTCAGGGCATTCTTGAGCCTGTTATTTTTCAACCATTTAACAAACTATTCCAACTGCAGTAATGTAGGCAGTCATGTTATGCTTTTCTTTCTGTGTGGGGCAGTGTTTTAAATGACTAACTTTACACAAAAAGCAATAATTTCCAGCTTTATGATTACATGAACATTAAGACAGTTTACGATGAAATATCCAGAGTTGCATGTACTTCCACAAAGGTGCACTCAAATGAGTTTCACCCAATTCTCATACCGAGACATGGAGCCAATCATTTGACAGGTATTTCAAGCAACTGGCATATGCCACACCGTTAAGAGGATCAGACTCAGGTAGTATTGCCCTCAGTCTTGTGTAAGTTTTAGGGTGCTCAAGCAGTATCAGGTGTTAAAGGATTAACAAAGAGGTGGTACAACTGCCAGTTTCTAATACATATATATGGTGTATAAATATATATGAATATTGGTAATAAGATGTAATGGCAAAGACTGCTGCAGCTAATATATACTGTATATATATATATATATATATACACACACACACATACTTATTGCAATAATACTTTAAGCTGCAGCAGTTTTTGTCATTACATTTATATCCTTAGATAAATAAAAAAGTAATTACAGCAAGTCTTTACCAGGATTACAGAATGCGGTATATGAGGGGAAGGGGTGAATGAATTACATCATACGAGGCAGCCTACACAGGCTTACTCAGCAACTAGCATGCAGGCTAACAGATTGATTATATCAAATGTTATGGATCGCATCTCGTTCTTTTTTTTTAAAAAAAGAAAGCTAATGTATTTGTGTTGTGAATGTGTGAGCAGAGCATTTATTCTAATGCGGTTCCATTAGCTTGGCTCTTGGCAGGAGTGGTGGTGGTTTTTCAGGTCCGTCTCTTCGCCTGTCTGATCTCATTAGCTCACTTCATGCCTCGAACACTGATTAACACGGCAGAGAAGCAGATGGAAGTAAATGACCGTTTATAATGGAGGAAATTAACATTAAATCACCTGATAATAAGAAGTTATAATGCATTTCATTTCAGACAAGAAATGTGAAATGTATCGCGTCATTGTGGAATGTAGCACATCAATGATGTTAGTTAACCCCCAATTGGTTTGGGAAACAACAAAACAACATTTACATTGTGGTCTATATAGGCACACATGAGAAAATGTTTGATTGTTGTATAAGCCGCCAAACTCCATGGCATTTTGATTTTTTGATGCTGTAAATGCAGAATGCTACAGTTTATTGCCAAAGCCGACTAATCCAAAGTTAATTTCCAAGGCATGGAAATGCCAAATGGTTTGTTAAAAGTCAATTTTAGCCTGACACTGGTGAAATGGAAATGTATCTTATGGCTCTTTTACTAAGAAAACTACTCAATATGACAGTCAAGAGGAGGACTCAGAATGCATTTACCCTCTCATGTTTATTATTTAGACTCTGAGCTTGGTTTAAAATCCATGATACTTGTAATCAACAAGCTCAGCCTTCTGCCTTTGACTCTGCAAAGCAGATGCAAAAAAAGAGTCATCTACATGATTCACAGAACTTGTCTAGTGTACAGGACATGTTTTATTTTCTCAATAATGCTAGAAATGTAAATATTACTATCATTATCATGTAATGGAGATCAAGATTGTATTCTCTACATTTTTAGATTGGAGTCTCATGGTCAAGTGAAGAAGCTATGAAAGAATGCTGAGCATTTGTAATATGCTCCATTTTTCATCTTTGGCTTTCATTAGAATAGGTAATTATGCATAATGAGTATAGCTGTGAAGTGGTTATTTTTTTGCATAAGAATAGCAAATCTCTCAGTTAGTTTGATATAGGTTTTTATTTTAGTGCCCTACTTTTTATCTTCTCACATTACATTTTCAAATTCCCCATTGCTGCTGGATAATACCTGTTTTTAGTGAATGCAGTATGGTATATTAGTATACTATACTGTCGCAATGAGGACCCTGTTATTTTCAACAATTTCAGAGAGCTTACTTTCTCTTGCAGGAAGACAATCTTAGCTCTGAAATCTGCATCTTTGATCTGATGAGATGCTGGATGAGGCATCCACAGAGGTGAAATGTAATCAGGACATCCTTGTTATGGTAAGGGGTTCATTTGGGGTGGCCGATCCAATTCTGCACACGTTCAGGTCTGCATCCCAGCTGTCGTTGTTTATAGGCTGCACCCCAAAGGGCATTTAAAGGGAAGTCACAGACACATACGTGCGCACGCACACACACACACACACACACACTCTCTCTCTCTCTCACACAGTTCAGGAGCCCCATTATCTGAACCACATGAAGCTATAAAGAGACTGCCCTCAAAGCGTCGCTACAAATGGACAAAGACAAATGCACAAACACGCCTTGTGTAGACGGCCAAGGTTAGAGACGGCCCCTGTGCGCACACACACACACACACACACACTCGGCATCGTGACAAATAAACTCACAGAGGATCATCAGCCGTCATCTCCGACACCACGCAAATGTAGTGTTTGATGGAAGTTGTTGAAAGGGTTGAAACTGATAGAGAAGAGTGTTGATGATGGCTAGGTCAAAGGGCAACTGGATGCAAATTGTCCAGAACCAGGGGTTGTCCAGGGGTGTGTGTGTGTGTGTGTGTTTGTGTTTGTGATTGTAAGGGAGGGGGGTGGACAGCTTGCTTGTGAATAATGAAAGGCTTTGATAAAGCGTCTAAGTGGCATACAGAAAAACTATTTCTTGAAAGTTCATTTGACATTTGATTTTTTTTAAGCGTAGCATCACGCAGATGTTTTTCCAGCTTTTTTTACACTGTCATTATTTAACAGGAAAGATAGCTGTGTGTCCTTGCGAAGGACACTCTCAATCATATTCGCTGTGGAAGTCGTAGTGTGAGCGTCTGTAGCACTCCACGGTGTATCGGTTTTAAAAAAACACACTTCCTCTGTGGACGGGACAGTGAGTTATAGAAGGCATTTAGGCCATCTGACGCCGGCGGAGTGCGGCGCTAGGGGTTTACCCGTCTCCGAGCCAGGGGTCATTACTCAACACCCCGGCACGGCGTGGCCGCCCTGGGGATGTGTTAGCGGCTCCATTGACCTGTCAGCCTGGCAGGAGCGGGACGCAGAGGCCGTGGAGTCGAGGCTGAGGTTGGGGCTGAAGGTTGGGCGGGTAGCACTGGCTGGGGGCTGGCCCAGGATGAGGGGAGCCAAAGCGATGCAGAGGGAGCTGCTGTCTAAATGAGACTCGCTCACCCACGTCGGCTAATTGCGAAGCTGGGTGTACTGAGTGAGTGTGAAGTGTTGTCGCTGTCGAAAGAGAATCACGCACGTCAAGCACTCGCTGAAGCTGCAGGCTATGTTTTTTTTTTTTCTTATGCTCTCTTATTTAAACATAGTCCTTAAGGAATGACATTTTAGAAAGGAATGAAAAAGAAACACTCATTTTGAAATAATTGCCCAGGCAAGACAAGTATTCCTATAAGTCAGGGGTCTCAAACTCAAGTTTGGGGCTGGGGGCCACTTCTGCCAACGTCATCTGATTGGAGGGCTGGCTATTTCTGAAAATTCAATATTTTTTTTGTTTTTTCAAATACCACACAAAACTGCAATCAGAAAGTGCAAGTGTTTTTATCTCTTTTAGACACCTGTGCTAGCAACCTTAGCTTATAAATAAAATAATGATAAAATAAATATTAATACAAATTATAAAACAAGCAAAAAGCATAAAAACAGGTATGTGTGTGTTTCACACCAAATAAAAATATTTTCCTCTCATAATTTATTTAAACCTGCATGGCAAACTTTAGGCGCCAGGGTTGAGAAAACAACACCATTGGATTTTGACATCAAAATTGTAAAAGGTTTGAAAGTGGTCAGAGATAAAGTCCTACTGTAAAAATCTATATAAACAAAAGTTTATGAAGGGGGTAAATTTACCCATCTAATTTGCCACTGGATAGCAAGCACCTCAAATTATGCACCTTTCAGTAAATACTGGATGTTGAACATATTTGAGCAGGTTTACTTTCTTTTTTGTCATATTACCCATATAACAAATTAACAGAAAAACAGTAGGCCTAAGATGTAAACCAACAATAGTAAACTATTACTAGCCTATAACCACAAACCGTTATTATAGGCCTACAATAATGTACCCTGGTAAAATCAGTTCCTATCATGGGTGACTTTGTAGTTCTTCAGAGCCCTATTTTTACTACCCCTGCTGTCTGTACCACGTCCATTACGGACACTATCATCACGATTACCTCCAGCTATGTTGAGCAGAAGGTCGAAATTAGCATGGTATGCTTAGTGGACACCGTAGTACACACGCAAAGACGCACCTCCATTCACAGACGCACCGTGACTATCACTGTCAATAGTCGATCATAATCTCCAAAAGGCAGCTATTCTCCTTCAGAATCAGAATAGGTGAATAACATAGCCTACCCAAGACTTCATCACACGTGAAAGTTTTTTCAACATTTGGTGTCGATCTATTTCTGCTTAAATTTGTGCAAAATTACGGCCTGCATCGCTTCCGTGTCATTATAAACAAATGCACGTATTTGTGTTTCTCGCGTTTAATACAAAATTTCCTGAAAACTTTGTGCAGCGAATTTGGGCTTGAATCGAAGCTCTGGATGTCTACCAACTAGTGGAGGAGAGTCGGCTACAAATGGGATTTGTCACCGTCTTGGATCTATCGTCTATTTTAACCAGTGTTGTTGTTTGTCGCAATCAAAAATACCCTCAAGGGCCAAATTACATATTATTTTGACATTAGGTCGCGGGCCAGAATTGGGCCGGGCGCGGGCCGGGATTGGCCCTCGGGCCGGAGTTTGAGACCCCTGCTATAAGTACTTATAGTGCCATACAGTATAATAAAAGTCCACATCTGGCCGATTATATGAATCATATTCAACCCCAAACACCCCCATATTTATGATAAAAAGAAAAAAAAAACACATTTTCCTTTGTGTGTGTCTACCTGAAGACCTCTGTTTGTTATTTCCAACCTCTCCTGATGTCTATTGATTTCTCCTTCAGGCACTGGGCAATGCGAGGGAGGTCCGACATGCATACACACAAGCCTGTTCAGATTTGAATTTTTATTGCTCCATGGTGTGTGCCTGCGATACTGGTTGCAGAGGCCATGTAGTTCTCACTCGCTGCTAAGCTGATTTTACGCTATGCAGCTTCCAAGCATCGTAGAAGGGGTTTGGGTTATACTAAACAATACTGAATTATGCCTGGTCACAACAACTAATGCAGGTTGCAGACGTCGCAACTGTAGCACAAGCTCAAACACATCCATACATAAAAAGTATTCTGTTCTGGGCTCCGCACAATGTGGGTGGAATTGATAGTACTGAGGCTCCTTACTTACATT
>NW_027468598.1:14439691-14602191 GCF_046254945.1 Alosa pseudoharengus | reverse complement strand
GGTCGTATGCATGCCATCTGTCTACTCAGCTTCGAGTACAGAGAGAGTTCCCTTGTGTGTGTATTCACTCCATGTCGACCTACCATAACTCTCCAACTCACAGCTTTACGTAGCAGAACTACACACTACTTGGAACACACACATTTTTTTGCACAGGAGAGAGAATGAGAATGCAGCGATTACAGGACTTCTCTCTCTTGCTAATTCACCAGCACAAGACTTCAAGGCCATGTATAGAAAATGTAAAAAATAGAGCAGTTATCTCAGCTGGGCAAAAGCAAGGTAAATGGGTATGATGGTCAAAATGCTGCAGTACACTGACGTGAGATATAGGGCTCTATTATGACGGTCAAAAGCGTGGCGCAAAGTGTATTCTCATTACAACGCGAAGCGTATTCCCATTGTACACTCAAGTTTTTTGCCTTGCCCGTCTCTTTTATTGAGCAATGCACTCAATGTTGCAATTAACGACCTAAGGTGGGGTCTAGCGCATTATCTAAAAATCGCTATCGCAGACTATCTAAAATGCATTACGCCACTGACCAAGAACAACCTGGTCTAAAGCGAGAGGCGCATCTGAAGCACAGTCACCTGATGCAAGTCCTCTGCAGGGTAAATGTCCTTACGTTTTTCATTCAGTCATTTGAACATTATTGGGGTAAGTGTTGCTTTCAGACTATGTTTTTCGATGGTAACCCATTGTCAGTCAATAGTGAAAGTAAATTGACTATGTAGAACTGTTTTGTCGTTGGACTGTGAGACCACTGTGAAGTTAGTTTCACTATGCCAATGAGTTCAAATAATAGACGAGTGCAGATCCGTGTAAGCTACTGTATACTCTGCTAGGTTTTAGTAAAGCATGGTTTAGTGGAATACCTGTTCCATACAGTCTCGCATGCAAGCAGATTCCTTCAAAGTCGCGCTGCTTGCTGTTAAAGGGAATGACAGATGTCACTCTCATTGGTTTAAAGGATGTTACACCCAAAACACATGCACCCATGGCTGCCTAAGAAACATAAGACATGCACACATACAGACACAAAGAAACACAGACACACACAGATGCACACACACACACACACACACACACACACACACACAGAGTTAGGAAAAGGACACAGATAAGGTACAATTAAGCCTACAATTACCAGTAGACCTGAACACCACATAATGTAATAGTTATGTGTAGGGGGGTGTACTGTGTGCAGTCATTGAAAATAAGTTATTTTTTATGTTCTTCACAGAAAATGAGCCAAGGCCAATGAGTCTGAGTTTGAAGAAATAATAAATAGCATAATTTTTCTTTAAGCAAACATTGAAAACGGGTCCCTCAGACCCGAACACCTTAGAAGGGTTAAAAGTGATGCGTGAGTGAGCATTACATCTCATATCTGCCTCTCCTTCATTCCTCCATCCTCCTATCATTCCTTCCTTGTTTCCTACACAAAATGAATTAGAATGAGGAGTTAGGACAGGAGGAAGGGAGGGAGGGAGGGAGGGAGGATGGACAAATAGAGAAGTGATCTGCACCCAGACAGAACCAGGCCATATTATAGTTAATCTTAGCTAATCATAATGACCAAATACAGAATAACATAAACAGCACAAATGGCTCCAACACCCCTTATTGTACACCGTGCAATTATAATGTAATGCTCTGCAATCATCCCGTGGGTATTTAGGTATTTTCTCTGGTAAGATACATCCAGTTGAGGTGCAGTCTGTAAATGAGAGCTGCTTTTCTATTCTTAGTTCACAGAAACTTTAGATCTCTGTTTACTCTGCTTCATGAGATTATAAGTACATTTAGAAGAACCATGGCATACTCACGTGAATCAGATCAGATTGCATACAGATTTTGATGTCAGCTGTTTGGAAATATAAGTGCCAGGGACATATGGCAGGTTCCCTCACCCTGCGATGGGGTGCTGTTTTTGAGGTGTAGCGCCACTGATACATACAGGTGGTTTGGATTTCCATATTCATCATTTTATCAAATCATCAACAGAATGAGGGCATCCATCACACGAGGACAGCTGTTTGAAAGACAAAGCCGGATTAACCGAGCGTCGTTATCTCTGGAACACATCACGCTCGACTTTTGAAAATATTAAACTTTAAAAATGTCATCCAATACAGCACTCTAAATGCAGTTCATACTGTGAAAGGTCACCTTTGGAGATTTTTAAGCCCGTCTGATATATTCAACACCAGATATGTAACATCAAAACGATCATTGATAAGCTTGGATCATTGTTGTGTCTGGTCTGTTTGTATATCAGATGGTTCATTATCGCGCCATAACACATGTACATAGCATACTGCAGTCTATAAGTTAATAGTGGGTCCCATAATGCAATGAACTGATAGAAACACAGATTGCCTGATCAAACAGCTTTATTTTAGTGATTAGCCAGCCTCTGGTTGATTAGATAGACTCACAATCTGGCTCACAATCTGGGTAAGAGAGATCCACTTGACAAAAACGTAACATATCTGCAGTTAAATGCAACCATGGCATTAGCAGAAGTAAAGGACCACACTGTCCGCTCAACAGAACAGGTGTCTGACTGGGGGGCCTATGGAGGTCCTCATTTCAGTAAGGCTTGCACTTTATGGGACCCGATACAAAAGAGTGCAGTGTGGGACTAGTGCGGGCGCAGCTGGGAAGAAACGTTTGTGTGGGTGAGAAGGAGGACACAAGTCGTGGGGCTTCCGCAAATTATAAATATGTTTAAAAAAGAAGCAAAAGCAGAGTTGTGTTGTTGAAGTACAGAATGTTAGTCATGTTTACACAAGAGCAGAAAGTAGCTATCCAGGTTTTTACAAAAACAGCACAAAGTTGGTGCTTTCGACGCATTTTTATGGAAAAGTTGGGATACAACAAATGGCATAGTTCTTTTATTAGGAGACAGGAGTGGGACAGAATCCTATTGAAGCTTGCTTGAAAAATCCATCCCGGCCATCCCTGCCTCTAAGGCCGATGGTAAGATGAAGTACATGCTAGACAGTCTAGTTTAGATAACAAGAGCAATACAATCAGTAGACCAAGCAGATTTAGTGTCAGTGAAGATCATTAGATTTTTTTTCCTATTACAAGTGTGTATTGCTGCACAGCTGAGCTATGATGAAGTGGAGAGAACAAACAATCAGTATTTACTTGCAATTCAACTGATGTAGGTGTGTTTTGTTCTGCATGCAGTATAATCACTCAGTTGAACTCTTCCCTGACTGCACCGAGAGAAGTTAATGACTTTATGACAAATGTTTCATTATTGAATAAATCTCTCCTTTCTTTCTCACTCTCACTCTTTCTCGTTCTGTCTCTCTTCCTATCTCTTTCTCTCTTTCCTCCCTCCATCTCTCTCTCTCCCTATGTTTATGTGAGTGTGCTTGTATATAATAGTGTCAGCGTTTACAGTGCTATAGGCCATGACTCATGATATGTCATCCCTGATTGCCTTTCTGCCTCTAGAGCAAATTCAATCGATCCTATCTCACCTCAAAAGTTTCACAGCGTGCGCTCAAGGAATCAATCTTCAGTTGGTCTTCAGACGTTCAACCAAGCCCGGGGAAATATTTGAAGCCCGCCGTGCCATCTCCAGTCGACCCAGACATTAGCATACACTTATCAACAGTATTGAGCTATGAACTCATGTTAGCTCAACTATGCTGCATGGCTCTGATGTGACTGCTAGATGTGCCGGCATCATCGCTATGCCATGCTGTTTAAGACGTGACTCTAACTTGTGCGGTCAGAATGGACTGGGCCTTGTAGCTCCGTCGATACCAGAGCTGTACATGTGAGAGAAGGCCAGGAATGTGTCAAAAATGTGACATATGGTCGTTAAATCGATTTTCTCTCTGAATGAGCAGGGACAGGTGTGACAAGGCCAGCATGACATTATTATGCTGTGCCAAGCCTTGTTAGAGAGCCGGTCTAATTAAGATATGACTTTTTTTAAATTCTCCATTGACAGATGCAATTCCAAGGATTGAGCGGCCTAGCTGCTAACCTTTAATGGTCCTTTCAAATGCATCTGCAGCTCTGGAAATTGACGTTTAAAATTCTTAGTCCAGCAGGTAGCCACAAGCAATATTGTCCCATGCAACTACATTAGCTTAGCTTTGCCTAATCCAAATGAACTGGGGGGCTGATAATGGGTGACTCAGCAGTGGCTTTAGCCCTTCACTGGCCTAGAACTAATTCCCTGATGTCAACTGGGAGAGGGCTTACCAATTGCATAGTGACCATGCAAAAGAAAGAATTGATACATGATCCCATATCAGAATATAAAGCAGTTGTTTTTATTATGATTTTGTCATTATTATTCTGCTTCAACTTATTTGTAACCACCGACAGCAGGAGTAACACTGCTCCAGGGAGAAATCAGGTTTTGACACGGCTTTTCAGAATTCATTCAACACATGACGCACTCTCGTGGGGGTTGGCTGGTAAGCTGTGCTCTCTAATCAGCTCAAATGTTGTTCCAAGTTGTTACCGGGGGCCGGGCATGAGTGCAGAATTTGAATGGAGAAAACTTTTGTTTGTGTGTGCGTGTGTCTGTGTGTGTATGTGTGTGTGTGTGTGTGTGTGTGTGTGTGTCTATGTGTGCGTGCTCCACTGTGTCTCCGTGTTCGGGAACAGAACAGCGGAGTGTGTTTTGATAGTATCTGACACTGGCTCTCCAGTGGCCCTGATCTGGCCCATATCTGAACAAGATAGTTAAGCTGAAACTTCTGACGGCATGCAGCAGAGCTTCACTTCTACATCCTTAAAGTGTTGAGAGCCACTTTTCCCCACTTTTTGCAGTATCTCTCGCTTTGACTGCCTCCTGTCAGAAAGACGTGTCTTTATGACGATGAAGATAGATACCATTGTAGGATTGGAGCAGCTGTGTTTAGGAGAGGTGTGCTCCCCTCTCTCTCATCCATTTCCAATGTACCTGGTACCCATTTAGCGCTAACTGGGTACCCAGTTAGACATGGTCCCACGAAAAATGACGTTACGTAGTGCAATGCTGCATTCTAGGTGCACACCGGCCATGTCACAGACTTCATTGTCTGTATTTTAACCAGTGTCAGTGTATCAGTGTAGCACCAAAACTAGTCGGAAGCTGTTACTATAAGGTGAGGAGTTATAATGTGTTGCTTGTTTGTTTGTTTGTTTACACCGCTAAAATAAAATCTGCTTCGATCTGTTTTGGAAATCTTTCCCAATATGAGTGATATGTTTATATTAATGTAAAATGTAATGTAATGTTAAAAGTTATCATATTTATATTATACAAAATGGTTGTGTTAATGGCTGTTTCCCTCTGCTAACATAAAAATTCACAATTACAATTACTACTGATAAATAGAGTCTGAACATGGCAACTAATTATATTTTTCTGTTACTTTTTTAATCTGTACTGCACACGTTAAAAGTAATCAGAATTTATATATTCAGTTTGCAGTTTGTTTATTAAATGTGTTTACCTCTGGCAACACGCACTCAGCTTACAGTTAACATGTGAGAGAGAGAGAAAAAAGAGATTAATTTGCATGGTTGGATATTTACCAAAGGAATTAAATTGCACACTTTGCTCACGGACATGCCGCTAGGCCTCCACCTGAGTTCTTTCCAACGCGCCACCTCTCTTGTGACGTGACGGGCCCCTCGTGATTCGTACCGCCCCGGAGCAGAGCGCTTCTGGCACGACCAAATCATTCACAGACAGCAATCAACTGGGACAGGGGGGGAAAAATAAATAAAAATTAAAAAACAGGAGTGAGCCAAAAGTGCTCCTCCAGTGCCGCTGATGATCTGAGCCTGCAGACGTCTACATTAGCATCTCAGGAGCACCAGAAAGGAGAGGAGAGGAGAGGAGGGCGACGGGTCTGTCTGGGTGAAATATTGCTGCAGGGTCGTTGCCGTAGTCATCATGAGTGGAGAAATTGCCTTGGTGTAAGTGTCAGTTAAGACTGAACTCTTATTCTCGTGGTATACAGTAGGTGCATGTGAATGTGTGTTTGTGTGTGTGTGTGTGTGTGTGTGTGTGTGTGTGTGTGTATGTGTGTGCATGTGTGTGACATGAGAGCTCTGCCAACCCATGTCCCTTTGTGTAATCACTTCCACCACACCATACAGCACAAAGATGTCACCATCATAACATTTGGCTTAACAATGACGCCATTTTGGCTTGCGTCCAAGGCAGGAAACAAAGGCACAACACACATACTTTATAAGGTGTCAAATTAACTATGCAGACAGCATGCACATCCACTCACATCTCTAGCCCTCTTTAACAATTACAATACATGACGAACACCCGGACTAACCTTCCAGCTCCCACCCCTGCCTGCACTCCGTGGGAGCCCTTGTTTGATGAACTTTACTGGCACCCTTCTAAATGTCATCAGCCTCTCAACATTTTCCCTCAACAGTATGTGATCCATTAATGCTGGCCACCGCACCGTCTGGTGTGGCTACGTCCACTGATCCAGGAACAGGCCTGAGCCACCTGACCTTCCTCAGATTGTGTTGCATGCATTATACAATACTTCCTGGCATATGTGATGACTTTATAATAGTCAAGGCACGGATTCATTCCACGCTTACAATGAAACGCAAATGTACACATATGTTTTATTCTGCTTTGTTTTCCTGAGGGTGAGGGTTACATAGGTGGTTCCAAACATAAAACATATTTATGTGAAGCAGATGCATGAAATTGCAAGTAATATGTTCTCTGGTAGCATACGTTGCTCGAGATTAGTTAGTGTTTGTTGTTTCTTTTTTTGTCTATACCTTAATTATGTACAACAGAATGTTCTCATGTCCCACTGCTTCACGCCGGGGTCCTATTTGCCCTGTCGGTACTTATTTTCCGATAATGACCGACGGACAATACATCATCCCCAACATAATGCATTGTAGAAAAGAAATGGAGAGTTTATGTTACAGTTGGCATATCTGTTAGCTACATTAAACACCGAATTGAGTTGAGCAAATGGCCAACAAAATTATAAAGCCGTATGTGAATATTGTGAATTATGATTATAAAATTATAAAGCCAATTAGTCATTGAACATTATGAATGTATCACCCAAAGAAAATAAATCGGGCTAAGTGTAATGGGCAACACAAATTTCTACTTGCATTAGCCAAACAGGAAACGTCCAAAGAGAGAGAGCCAATACCTGCTTGCTAATTCTTTTGCTTGAGGTAAGCATGAATTAGCTCTGTCAATGTTGGCCTGTTTGCGGAGCGCTAGCTGAAATGATTTGCTGTAACAAAGCATTCATTTGCATGGCTGTTCCGACATGTTGCAGATGGGCAGGTTCATAAGAAGCTCTCTCTCTCTCTCTCTCTCTCTCTCTCTCTCTCTCTCTCTCTCTCTCCCTCTCCCTCCCTCTCTCTCTCTCTCTCCCTCTCTCTCTCTCATGCATAATGAGCCCACTGCTGACAAAGATGAGTGTTTGCATTAGTGAGCGCCGTATGGATGACCTGTCTGCTGGAGGCCACACTGCTTGAAGGCGTACACACGGTGTCTCCTAACAGCATAAATGCTACCGAGATTGAGGCTGTTTCCAGCTGATTACAGTAGTCGATACGACTGATTAAATTGACAACACCTCAACACAAGGCCATCTCTGTTTATAGAGTTTCTCGGGAAAAGCAAACCCTCTAATGTAGGGCAACGATAATTGAAGCACAAAGCTGTAAAAACATGGTGAAAAAGTCAAATGCAACAAGTCACTTGTGAATAATATACAATAAATAGGTCAACCACATTCTAACAGGCCCAGCATTAATGTAGATAGAATCAGAAGAGAGGTACAATACTTACAGTATTGAGGTGAAGTGATTGTGATGAGACTGTAATGTATGTGAAAGTATGTGAAAGCCTGTTGAAAGCTAACCCCCCCCCCCCCCCCCCAAACAAAACACTACATTCTGAGTGTGTGATCAAGCAATGCATTTAATGTTGCCTGTCTTTCTCCGTCTCTCCATTTCTCAATCACAATAATGCTTGGCGACAGGAAAACACTCGACTGATTTTGTGTGGCTCCTTGTTTCTCCTTCAAGGCGAGATCCTCCCAGACTGATAACAGTGCAGACTAATGAGCACTTGTTTATTCTTCCGCGTTGCTTTTGAAAAGATACTGACATCTGGCAGAATTGTAACAAAAGCCGCGCTGACACATAATCAGGTGTGGTATTCTGACTGTCGGCATTCAATTTGTTAGTTGTTGTGATGTTTAGAGGGGAGGTTTTTGTGTGTGTGTATGTGTGTGAAGAGAGGAAACACCATGTGGCCACACATATTGTGTCCAAAAAAGTTAATTTAATTTCACTGTCACCGTTTTATTTGACAGGTTGCAAGGAATGTCATCTGGATTCTGACATTTCATTCGTGTAATGAGGTGTTTTGTGTTCATTTGCATGTGGGAATGTGTGTTTGTGTGTGGTGGATACACTGAACGCTTGCAGTTTCATATTATGCTAATTGATTGATAGAGCAGATGTCGGTGAAACCAATGAGGTAGTTATAGCGAATTTTATGATAAGTACAGTATGTGGTCCCTTCTTCTCATAAAAGGCTTCTCATGAGGTTGTCATGTCATACACTGTACACTGTAAACAATACCTTGGACCTCTCTTGAAGGCATGCAATAATAATGTAGATGAACCAAGACAGGAAGGGTGTCAGATTTATATAGTACACACTATGGTGGTATATTAGCAACATTGCTGTGGTTTTAATTTATCTCACTCTTGATTGAAGCTGACGTACAAACTTGGCCCCATGAACATCCAGTGAAAAAAAAAATGAAATAATAATAATAAAAAAAAAAAAAAAATGAAATAGTCCTCATGGGCCCATAACTGCCAGTGGTTTGTGGCTGTGATGGATTTCTTCAATGCCTTCCCACAGATGTTATGTAATTGTTAGCCGGGCCTTCCCCCTGGGGATGCGGGGAATAGGATGGGGATAAGTGTCACATTTCAGACGAGTGGGAAGGCGGGTAATCACCAGGCGGATGTGCTCGCCATGCTGCCTTCTTCCCACCATGGCAGAGGAGGACAGGAACGTACAGTATATGGGTGTGAGATGCAGTGAATTAAACATGAACGGAAGACATGCATACAGGAAGCACTTTTAGTCCTACAGTTGGACTTTTTTACTCTATTAAATGGATTTAAAAAAAAGAAAATCTGTTTTATGTTGGATCTCTTTGCAAATCTGAGTTCAGTGTCAGCTCTTAGCTGAGCCTTCTATTACATTAGGTGGAACTTAGTACTATAGTGATATACTTTAGCTGGTCAGTCCAGGATAGCACGAGGTCCACCTTTCAAGTAAAATATATGATTTCCTCATGGGAGTGTCTCTCATGATTAGGACTGCTCACACTCTCTTGTGCTATCGAGGATACTGAAGGTAAAGTCGCCTTTAGGAGGGAAAGAAATGGAGAGAAACAGAAAGACTGATGGAAAAAGAGAAGAAAGAAGAGCATACATGCTTAATATTAGCTTGGCCTCAAGGCGTAGCTTTGAGCTAGCATTCCTTCGCACTTAATTACGTATATGCCTTTTGAGTTGAGGTAAAAAAAAATGAATATTCATGGAAATACAGACTCACATGAAGCCACAGTTTGCACATTTTCCTCCTGTCGTTTCTAACCATGCCTTGCAGAGGACTTTTTTTCAACTCCCCAACAAATCTGAATTCTCAGTGCAGATATTCTAGTCAGACTGATAGTGGATCTTTGACAGGGATCTTCTTCAATGTCTGTGCCTTGCGTCTCACATTTCTCCGTCGTTTTTTTTCACCACCATCATTTTGATCCTTGCCACGTTGATGTCTTTCTGAGAACCCCATAAGCTCAAGAAAAGGCACAGATGCATGAGGAGAAGAAAACACATCCTTTTGCTTTGCCACATTTTTTATCACTTTCTTTGACAGGTCTGTCCTCGGGGAGAGACATGAAGCATAGAAAGAAAATTCCCTGTACAAATATGCCATTATCGATTTATTACCAAGGATTAGGACTATATCACTTCTAATTATTTTTAAATAGTGAACCATTTTAGAAAAGCATCACGAAATGGTTGTTCTGGATTTCTGGAATATTTCATTTTCTCCTTTCCTCTCCTTTTTGTTGCATGACTGTGTGGACGGTGTATACAATATGTTGTCCACACTAACGCTTTTAAGATTTTGGCTCTAAAGAACCATGCTTCCATGTGGAGATGTGTAGGTGGTATTTCCTGGCTCTACAGAGAACCATGGTTCCACGAGGAGATTTCTTGAGATCTTCAGTACTGGTAGTTGTTCCTCTACTTCAGTTTGTGTTGCTCAATTAGAAGAGGAAGGCCCTAAACAGCCTGAGGTCATATATTGGTTCACAGTTAGCAGGCAGGCTGGTGACCTATAAACAAGCTTTACCATAAGGCATACTGGTAAACATGACTGATCATAATAAACATGACTGATCATAAGCTTTATCATATGGCATACTGATAAACATGACTGATCATAAGCTTTATCATATGGCATACTGGTAAACATGACTGATCATAAACTTTATCATATGGCATACTGATAAACATGACTGATCAGTGAGTCATTTTACACAAGGAATAAATATTGTTTTGTATGGAGTCGGTGCAGGAGGACTGAACACAAGAAAATACAATTTCCAGAGGGCATACATTATCTTAATAACTACTTTCCTTACTGCGAAAGCTAATTTAGTTCCAGCTCCTCTCTTTTACCATTTCTTTATTATTTCCTTATCTGTAATAGATAGCATGTATCACACATAATAAAACATTATAACCCAAAACCGAATAATGGTTTGTCCTACGATGAGTGGCATTTTCCCTTGAAGCGTTTATGTGCAGGCAACCATGTATATTTTAAGATTTGCATTATCGGGAGTAAGGAAACATCATAAATCATGTTTGCTTGAGTGCAATATGCATTCAGTGCCATTTCCCCCGTCAGGTTGTTTTATTATTCATACATTCATACTCACACATATGTCAAAGTTCTGCAGTGTGAGGTGCCCATCAGACATTGACCCTCTCCTGCTGAATAAGGTAAGCATGCACATCGGCAGAGAGGGAGGACATGTGACTCTGGTGGTGCTCTGCATGGAGCTGAAGGTGAATTGATTTGGACGCTGGGGTTTCAACTTGGCTTAGCGGAAGAGAACGGTTCACACCTATCGTATCCATGGTCACCCGCCTCCTCAGTTAACGTTTCATAACATCCTCTGTTAGCATTCTGTTACATCTCCATCCATTTGCATGTTATTTGTGGGTATGCTTACTGACACATTCTGTAAACTGACAGATTCGGTGTGTGTGTGTGTGTGTGTGTGTGTGTGTGTGTGTGTCTACGTCTGTGTGTGTGAGATGGGTCTTCCAACAGCGGTAAAAAACTAAATATGTTGGTGTCAGAGGTGGGGTTGCTGTGAAATGTTCCTAAAAATGAGGTACACAAACACTCCTGCATTCACACACACATTACACGGACACACACACACACACACAAACATTTCACTGACACACACACAGAGAGAGAGAAAGAGAGAGAGAGATTCACACTAGGCTGAGTTGCTAGAGGAAGGACTTGAGTTAGCCCTGTCAGGATGGATTGACAGGTCTTGAGCATTGCTGGGCTGATAACGCTTCATTAGGTCTCTCCTGGCTGACACCCCTGGTAGCTCTGTGCTCCCGAGTGGCAGGCAGGCAGGCAGGCATCTCCTACCAGCTGCATGGGCACAGACTGCACAGAGAGGCATTACTATGCAGCCCCTCGCCCCCTCCTCATCACTCTCTCCGTCGCCTTTTTTCTCTCTATCACTTTCTTCTTTTAAAATCTTTTTTTCTCTCTTTCCTGTCTCTCCTCCCATCTCGTTTTCTCACTCCCTCTTTTTTCTCTCCATCACGTTTCTCAGTCTCTCTTTCTCCTCTGATCATTCTCTCCATCAGGTTCCCACTCCTCTTTTTAATGTGTTTTCTCTTTCTCGCTCAATTTCTCGTCACTGTTCTTCACTCTCCTCCCTTTACCCTGCTCCTTCCATTCTTGAAATGACCCTGTGATGCGTAGGACTGTAAGTAGTCTTCAGGGATGGCTTTTAATGTTCCTTCTTCAACTATCTGTTGAGTATGTGTTTCCTCATTTGTCAGTGCAGTTCATGAAACAAACAACTTGCTTTGAGATTTCATGAGTTCAAAGGCAATTATTTTTTCCCCTCTAAATAGTATGATAAAAAAAATGGTGGTTCTTATCAGTAAACTCTCAAATAAATATTTGCTCAAGTACAATCAAGGGGATTTGCAAGGCTGTTAGATTACTTAAAACTTAGTTTGAGAAACATTAAAGAACTGAGTGTGTTCATTTGTGAAATAAGCATTTGGTTGCCATGATGCCTCATCACGCAAATCAATTACATCTACCTTATTACATTTATTACCATAATATCACACACTGTCATGTTTCCAGACAGCATGCTAACACATGCTAAGCTCCACAGATTCGACACATTAGCATTCTGTGTGCTAGTAGAAGAAGATGCTCCCAATGTTTTCGTTCACACTCGTTTCAGACTAATCCAGATGAGTTGCCGTTGCCACGGCTCTTCATCGTCGATCTGGGCCTCTCAAATAGCATTAGCAATAAGGGCTGGGACACCACTTATCCTTGGGAAGGAGAATTAGGCGTTCAATCATCTTGAATTGGTATTGTGCTGCGCTGTACCATCGACTGTCATGAGCTGAGCATCTGTGTTTCTCGTGCACTTTTACACCCCTCTGTTACAGTTTTAATTATAGTCCATTATTCTCATTTATACTGATTGTTCCTTTCAAGAGCATGCTTGATTAATACAGCTACCACTGTGCCCCCTCTGTTTTCATCATTAATTTAATTCAAACATTTTACAATCTATTATCTATTAAGCGCTGATATTAATCTGACTGCAATTCATGCTAAAAATGAAGGATAGGGTCATAGTTTTGGAGTACATTTAGGAAGTGTTGTATAGTGCATTATAAACATCTGTCGGTAGTTGTGGTAACAGACACAGTAATAGATGAGAAAAACAGACTGACTACACAAGGTGTGCCATCTAGAGCAGAATGTGATTCGCCAGCCCACAGACATGGCTATTCTAGCATTTTGTTCCTTTTGGGAGTTGCATGCTTGGAATTGCACACGTGTAGATGTTCTATTTAGTAATGTGGGCAGAAAGGTATTAAAGTTTGCCTGTGTTAAAGATAGTTATCTTCTCATGGTGTGAGGCCGGGTCACTTAAGACCATGTCCTCTGATTTACAATCCCATTGGGTTTATTTCCAAGAAACACACAGAAGGTAGTAGTAGTAGTAGTAGTAGTAGTAGTAGTAGTAGTAGTAGTAGAAACTTAAAGTAACGACTCACTGAAATGGAAAAAAACAATGTTCTGTCCCAATGTTGAATATCACTAAAATAAAGAAAATGCAAATACTGAAAAAAAAATGAACCTTTTATGTTATGTTATCCTTGTTTGCACCTTTTAACAGAAATATTCTAAACTAATATCCTACTCCCCTACTACAAAATTGTGTTTATGATGATGCGTGGAATTCTTTTGATAGCTCACCTGGCCCTTGAAGCTATATGTTACATATTTATATTGGTTTGATTGCTGCAATCCATGTAAATGTGGAAGCCCTCCAGAAAACAAATTCCCTGTGAACCTCATAATGTATACAGTCCATATGCTGTAGTGATATGAATTCCAGTGGTATACTGTATATGTGAGTAGGAGTTTTCATTAGAACATGCTGAAGAGATTCCATCGACTCAAAAGTAACACAATAACACAACAGAACCAGTGGGAGAAGGGGGTGATGCATCATTCAAAGACAAGCCAAGACTGAGTGAATCTCTGGGTGCCCTGGAGCAATGCAGAAATGCTTTTATTTAGCCCGAGGTGCATGACATCATCTGGCCTGCGCTGGGGGGCCGGTGCCTACCCACAGCCAGGTGACAGACCGCATCCCAGCCTGTCACCATGTCAGCAGGGAATTGTGTTTTTTTTTTTTTTTTGTATGAGGTTCAGTTGGGTACACCAGTCCTAAAGAAAATAAACCTATATAAAGTAGAACTAGATGTACCGCAGAGCGGTACAAAATATGACCGCCGCCCAGTCCAGCACATTTTTTCCACAAAAATAAATCACGCTGAAAGGCCTATATGATTCTAACTGTCTCACTAAATTGCATTATCCACACTCAATTCTCAATGATATCTGCTAGACAACAAGTACCAAAACATGATTAGTTCATAGATTTCACATGTAAAATTCATTTTATACAACCCCACCTCCATCTTGCCTGTTCATAATTCTGAGAAATTATTGAATTGTGTGCATGTGTGCATGTACATGTTTATGTTATGTGTGTGTGTGTGTGTGTGTGTGTGTGTGTGTGTGTGTGTGTGTGTGTTTGTGTGTGTGTGTGTGTGTGTGTGTGCGTGCGTGCTTGTGTGTGTGCTGTGTATGTGCCTGTGCAAGCGTACATATGTCTACTGTGTGAGTATGTGTCATACGTATGATTACTGTGAATGTATGTGTGTGTGTGTGTATCTGTTTGTGCACATGTGTGTACATGAAATGGGTTAACATGACCCCTGGAGGCAAACATACGGAAAAAAATGGTCATCCTAGTCCCTACAGTTCTCAAGATATTCACAGAGAACTGTGTCTGCCCTACCCTCCTTTCGGGGGTCCAGTCCAGCGGGGGGGCTACAGATCAAAACGAAAAACGACGGTTCCATGCTATCCATGTGGGGTTACATGCCCACCAAGTTTTGTGTACACCGGTCTTTCAGTGTCCCGGGAATCCTTGTTGGTGTACGTCACTAAATGTACACATACATTATTTTATTGTAAGGCCCCCCATGAACGAAAGTACACGAAACTTGGCATGCATACGGAGGGTGTCATAATGATCCTACACTTTTAATTTCGTGCAGTTTTGACCTTGTCAGCCAGAGATATTGTGATGAAAACACCTAATTTTTTGCTTTTTAATTTTTAACTAGGTGGCGCTATACATGAAATAAGTGGTAATGGGATGGGTTGCCATGCCCCCTTAAGACCAACATACATAAAAAAGGTGGACCTCCTAGGCCCTACGGTTCTCGAGATATTCACAGAAAACTGTCTCCGGCCACCTACAGGCCAGTTGGTGTATAGTAACATAAATTAATTTATTGTGTGGCCCCCCATGAACGGAATTCCACGAAACTTGGCGTGCATACAGAGGGTGTCATAATGATCCTACACTTCCAATTTCGTGCAGTTCTGACTATGTTAGGACACAGATACCTGCGATTACAACACCTCATTTTTACTTTTTTGTGTTTAACTAGGTGGCGCTATACATGAAATGAGTGGTTATGGAATGGGTTGACATGGCCCCTTGAGATCAACATACAAAAAAAAATGGTCCTCCTAAACCCTACGGTTCTCGAGATATTCACAGAAAACTGTATCTGCCCTACCCTCCTTTCGGGGGGTCCAGTCCAGCGGGGGGGCTACAGATCAAAACGAAAAATGATGGTTCCATGCTATCCATGTGGGGTTACATGCCCACCAAGTTTCGTGTACGCCGGTCTTTCAGTGTCCCGGGAATCATTGACGGAAATTTGGGCATGCGAAAAAGAAAAGAAAAAAAAAGAAAAAAAAAAAATCTGACTAAACCTATATGACCGCCGCTTCGCTGCGCGGCGGTCATAATAATATATAAATGTATTATACACAACATTTTAATATAAACTATGTGTCTGCATCAGTCCCAAAAAGTCATATGTAAATTTTGTTTATGTATCTCAGTAGGTATAATAATATAAATTGTATGTAATATTTGGTTTAGTGGCTACTTAGAAATAGAGAATTGCCTCAGAGGATGGCAATGGTGAGTCATACTTGTTGTGGTGCATGGAAGTAGCACTCACTGCTGCACTAACTTGTCCATATCGTACTCTACCTTGATTGTTTCCCTTGTGGGTTTCCCTATGGTTAAAAAGCATCAGCCAAATGTAATGTAATGTAATCTACAGCAGGCCCAGAGTCACGAGGGGGCGTGAGGGGGCATCGCCCCCTTAAAAAACAACCCCGTCCCCTAGTTATTTTATGTACAAAATAATAATTAATCTTATTTCAAAACATGTGTATGGCCCTACTCAATTTAACACAACTCTTAGATCCAACGTGACAGTCTCAAATCCATTTGATTTGAGGTGCAGAGGAGCTAGAAGTTCTAAAATGTATGGATTCTAGTAAACGTTAGGCTACTGTCCAGTTACTGTTATAGCAGAGCCTATTATTAGACATTCTCTGGTTATAGAGAGGAAGCACTAGCTGTCCAGTTTTAAAAAGGATATCCGAAAATGGATTACAAAGGGGATTTCATGTTAATGTTTTCACATGCAAAATGTTCACTGTTCGATAATGACATTGGAAAAAAAATATGCTGCTAGCTGCACTAATGTAGGCTAGCCTACTCAACTCAACAGAATTTGAATGTTCAAAGTTTCACGTAGCCCACCTGTGACATCCAAAGACATTTCTGCTCGCCGACTCACATCAGTATTCCAGTTGACATTTCGGACGCACCTATCTGCGCTCAGAGAATGATGTGAATGTCATAAGAACGAAGCCTAAAAATAAAAGCGACAGTTGGTTTTTCTACAACATGCGCCTAAGGAGACACATTTCACCTTAGGGATCTACAATGATATCAGGGCCTCTACGGTAATTAACTGATGGATACCTGATAACTTTAATCCCTGAAAATTATATAGGCTATATATTGTTTTTGGTAAGGGGCAGCTCAGCCAGAGAGGGCAGACGAGCAACTTTAGCCCTGCCTTGCAAGCAATATTGCTTATTTTAATATTTTTTTATTGCCAGCAAATTGACCTTTACTTTTGTGGCGTTGCGTTAGAACTATGATAAAGTTATTATCAGAGGTTCAAATAGTATTGGGTTTTGTCGGGTCTTGTGCGTACTGGCGGCGATCTGTGTGCGTGTGTCCGGAATCAGTCAGTTAACATCGGTCATATAGTGTTATCCAATTGCGTGCCGTGAGATTTCCAAATAGACCTCTGAAGTTCGCCTACAAAAAAGAACCAAAACGGCCATCTTTGCCCATATAAGGAGATCCGGTTGTTAATTGAAGCTAACTACCTATGGCAAGTTGCATTGAAAGTTAGCTCTGGGGTAGCAAAAATCTAAGTGTGCCGCCTTCACGTACCGGAGATCACAGTATCCACTCGAAGGCAGAGGACAAAAGTGCGTTCAGGAAAACGTCTGCATTTCAGACTTTTTCATCCCCGTGAGAGTTTAACAGGTGCGATAATTCAAAATCCCCATGTTATTTTCCCATAGGAAAAATCGCCAGATACCGGATGTCAAAGATGGCAGCTTTTTTGTAGGCGAACTTCAGAGGTCTATGCATGCTTGGTGCCGCCCCTCAAGTTGGGCCATTACATTATTCGTGGCCAGACCCTTAATCTTCCAGACTTGGGTCTGGAATCTCCAGGCTACACAAAACACAAAACAAAGAAACAACAAGACACATTAAGGAGACAACAGCAACACAGGACAGGTCATCACTCATGGAGATAAAAACAGAAAAAACATACACAATGAAAAACACAAACAAGAGCGTTCACACAACTTCACAGATACAACATAAAACATCAACAGACACTAGCAACTGGCAGAATACATTGAGTGATGTACTGTAGGCTACTACAGATATTAAGAAACTTAACATAAAGATGAAGTCATGAAAGTCTTAAAATTAAACATGCTGAATATGTTGTGTCACAGTATTCAGAAGCATTCATTGAAGTTGAAAACATGTGCCATGCTGATGTTTTGTGCATTTTCAAGCATGGCTCATCTGCATGGCTCATCTCAAAGCATAACATAAGATACAACTCAGCTCCAAATTCTACTGGAATGTACAGTAAGCATGTATAACAATCTTTAGGGAAATCCATGTGAAAACTTTTGCCAACACTGTTAGCTGTGTGATTATCTCAGTGTTCTAGTTATCTGGTAGAGCATGTTAAAAGTTAGTAGATCTGATGATATTCATTGAATGAAGAAAATGAGTCAGGTTGAGACAGAGTGGTTCTGCTGCTGATGGCCACCACATTTTCAGTGACAAATGAGGCCACCATACCAGCTATAAGGTTAGTAGGAGGCGGAGGCAGAGGCTTGAGTAGTGTTTCAAAGGTGGAGAAAAGTTTCTGGGTGACACTGTTGATCTTATCATAAAGTTTGACAAATGTGCAAATTAGGTGAAGTTTTTATTATGACCCTGGACAGCCAGTAATGACCAGTGGTCGAAATACTGTTATTTCTTACCACAAAAAAAAAAAAATGTAAAAAAATAAAAAAGCATATTAGTTTGAGTTAACCACCCCGCTCCTCATTATGGTGCTATATTCACATAAAGTATAACGAAACACTAGGTTGTTTAATTTATTCCCTTTATTTCAGGGAAAGATCCTTGAGAGTGCAGAGTTACTATCCTCTTTGACAACCATTGGTGCACAATGGGCACAGTCAGTGCCATAGCGACGGCACAGCCCTAATTGCATGACCTCTGCAGACAAGCAATTAAGGGGAATTCACACATAATCCTTGATGAATGGTTTTATCCATTAAATTAATATTTTTTCCCCAGGAAAAACACAAACACGGGTCAAGTGTTAATACAGAAAAAAAGCTACACACATGCATTTCCCTATCAATTTGTTTGAGCTCTTTTAGATCTTAAGGCATATTATGCATTAGTTCAAGACCTACTGCAGAGTGCAGAGACTTATGAAGGGATAGTCTCTCTTGTGTAAAATACTATGAATCAAAACAGGTATTTCCAAGGTGATGGCAGTGTAGGGGCTCAGAAATATTAGAGTTTTTTTCTCTTGTGGTCTAAAGAAAGTGCTTTTACAATATTTAGATTGGATAATTGTCTGACTAAGGTATTCTCTTTAGGTGTTTAAATATTTAACATATTTTTGTTTACCTGCACCTAAACCTTACCGTGGGTAGCCAACTTTTGGTTTCTGTCCAGGTAGCCTGTCAAGTTATTGACCGCAGACTAATAATAAAGTCAAGCTTCATGGATCTGTTTTAGTTAAAGGCATTTGGTTCATTTTCAATGAAAAGCGAGAGGCACATGCAAGCAGGCTATTTGATTAGCAGTAAGGCAGGCGGGTTCAGTGATGAGATTCTAGCTGCTTGCATACACAAATCAAGAACACATCTGCCTGCCTCCGAGATAAAAATCGTTCAGCTTTTCAGGTGGGGGTGTGGGCAACAAAGTAGTTCAAGTAACAAAACTGAGGAAATATTTGCAAGGTTAGACCTAGACATTAGTTGGTTAGCTTAGCTATTTCTTTGGTTGCCTCACTGCGATGGCACTGCTGATTAGCAGCTGAAAAGCTCTTTATACTGCCTGTAGACACAGAGCCGAGGACCCGTAGTGGACTAGAGACAATACACACCTACAGCATATGGCACTATTAAGGGGATAAAGGTAAAATTAACAACAGTATTGCCTCCACTGGTGCTGTGTTCCGCATATAATGATGAGGACACCATAGCAGCACTGGGGCCCTGTTTCTGCTTGAAAACACAGGCATCAACAAAAGGCATGTTCAGGCAGATTGGGTCGATGATGACCCATTTTTGTTAACATGAGCCTGTATATCAGCTGCAATATCCTTCTCTGTAATATCTTTCATATCTTTTTCTGTATGTGACCTGAGCGAGTGTCAGCGACAAACTCAGTATGATTACCTTGTTTTTAATTAGAATGTCCTCACTGGATGTGAACAAAGCAGTGTGGTGCAACAAACAATGCAGTGAAATGTGTTGAGCAGTTATAACAAGATGGAAGACAGAAACATGTCATACATTTCATATTAGCTGTAGCACTTAGCACTGGTGTAACTACACAGGCATTAATGAGACAGATAGTGCATGTGTCATACTGTAGCATGGGTATGACAAGGACATGTGACTTGTCATGAAGTGTTACTATCATATTTAACTTGTAAAATGTAATTTAGTGGTAGACATAGTCATAAACACGGTCCATGTTATGGTCTTTGGTCAGGGGCGGAGCAAAGTAGAGTAGCGACATCACTTGTTCATTTCATCATTGACCTAGGACTAAGTGCTTCTACAGGAATCAGGTTCAGATATCAGGCTTACATTTCACCCCCACAAAAAACAGTTGCCCCCCACCCAGCCATAAAAAGATATCTGCCTATTTTGCCCTCATAAAAATAACTGACTTTGTCTTTTATTGTTTTCAATCTACCCCATCTTCCATTAGAACTGAACAGAGGGTTTATCACAATCCATTTTCATTCTATTACCTTTTCACATAACCTTTTAAACCGAATCATATGCGGTGTGACATTCTAAATTATTACAAATTAAGGGAAACTTGCAGTTACTGTTCAATTGACCTTATATAGAAAACCGCAACAGTATAATGACATAGAGAGCCATTGCACATCTGAGGTTTGGCTCAGCGTGTGATTTCTCTGTTGTCTCAGGAGCTTTTCTGTAGAGGGTCCCATGGATGTTAATTAGCGGTGTCTGATATCAGATAGACTGCTATGGGAGACTTAATGCTTGTGGTTACTTTCAGATCAGCATGATTGACCATGCAGTTTCTTCACTGGTTGAATCGCTGGGGCAGTTAAGATCTATTATTAATTTTATTGACACTCACAGCAGAACTTGCCTGCAGTAGCACCACACGAGGGCAATGAAATCCACCCGATTACCCCAATCGTAAAAGAATCAGTCTACTCACCGTCAGAGAAGAGGAGAGAAGAGTTCATAGAGCACACCCACAGATGGATATCCACTGAATTATTATGCTGTAAATGAATGGAATATATATCTGTAAATGAATGGTCTCTGCAAATATGTGGAAGGGGCAGCGACCGAAAATGAGTTATGTGACGTTTTAATAGCCAGTGTCCATTGGAATATCTCTATAGTTTTTATTTTATTGGCTCCGAAGAGGAAGTCCATTGTGCCATCAGTCTGCAGAGGCCCACATTTAATAACTTACATGCCTTTCATTGTTCTTCACTTAAAGGGCACCTCATTGTTGCTAAAAGGAGAGATCTTGCAAGGTGAAAGGAAGACCTTGCCATTATAGCATCTAAGACTAAAGTAGTTGCAGGAAAAAATGAATTCCCTCTTGTCATCCAAATACTCAGATAAGGAGGTTTTATTCACTCCATAACATTTATCAATTAATTCTCTGTGATCTTCCTCTATGGATTGCACTTTAGACTAGAGCAATAAAATATATATTAGGGGGAACTTTTTACCTCTAAAATGAAACTCTTACCACCTGGCTAAAAACCACCATATAAAAATCACCATATATTGGTGAGTCCGTTTGAGGGATTATTATTGCGACAGTTTTTCACTAGCCTATTTTTGGTATATCATATGCATAGACCTCACCTATTCCCATAAAACGTGGTTGTAGCCCCATATAGAAGGCTTATGTGTATGTACTGTATGTCCCTCGATGCTAGCCCCCCCAGCATTCGGGTAGGGTCAAAGCACTTTTCTTGGAAATTTCATGATATTTTTTAGGGCAAGCTGGCCTTTGGAGCAAAACAATCGGCCTTTAGTATTGTTGTAGGATAAAATTGGCACAAGGGAACCATCTCTGAATTTCCTTTTCCTGAATTCCCATCTATCTATCTATCTATCTATATATCTATCTATCCAGAGTATGGTGATGGAATTATGGTAAAATAGCAAATTGTGACAGAGTGCTGTCACTACAGTTGAGTATGCACTCTGACTGCCACAACAACAAGCCTGGCTCTTTTTGCGTTGCAGTCAAGCTGCAGGTTTAGTGCCCCAGAGATCCGGGTTCGAGACCGGGTGGGGTCACTGCTCTCTCCCTTCGCTACACAAACCCATGTCCTTTGACTTTCTTTTACTCTGTACAAGTGACATGCTTTATCTGCCCAAATGCACCCGGGCCCCTTACATTTCCTCCTTTGTGCTAGAGAGATCTTTTCATCTGTTCTGCCAGTGGCCTAAAGTTTCTGCTCAATGATCCAAACACCTCAACTTAAGAGTTGTCCGTCTATAGCTCTTTTTGTAATCATCTTCCACCCAGAGTGTTTATTTTTCTTCTTTTGCCCATTTTAGTCTTTTCCTTTTATTCACCAGTCTCAGTTCACAGCAGTCTGGCATTATGTTTTAAAGCAACTTTCCCCCAAACTATAGATTGTAATGTTCTTATCCACTTGCTCAGGTATGTAACAAGGTTGGTTTGTCTTTGTAAAATGGTTAAAGCAGGTATACACTAATCTGTGAAGGATGTGAAAGTACCTTAACATATTCTCAGTTTCTATCTCAAAAAAGTATTGGGTTTTCTAAAGATTATTTATTAATTTATAGTCTGAGCGAATTAGCCTAGAAAAGGGTCAAAGGTGGAAGTAAATACAGCAAAAGCATATTTTGTATCATTTGAATCGTAATTTTCTGTAGATTAAGAATTTGTGGTGCCTACAGCGCAGATTTGTACCAAAATAAATATATAGGGCTTTGAATGGAGCATGGCACAATGAATTTTGGGCCAAAAACGAATGTTAAGTACATCTTGATATTAGCTGATATCTCTTAAGCCAATTGAAAGATATTCATCAAACTTGGTCTACTTACCCACTATAAGTTATCAAAGAGCTGGCAAGACAATTTTGGTCTTGAGGTCAAAGGTCAAGGTTACAAGGGGTCACACAAATAACTCACATGGAGTATTTGGTTCATATCTCCAAAGCAGACTGATGGATCTTCATTAACTCTAGTACATTTATTGGTAACACTTTATAATAACTACACACAATTAATAATTTATTAAGCCTTTGTTACTTATTAGTTAATGGTTTGTTCATCATTAGTAATTTCTTGTTCATACATAATTTATCATCAGTAAAGCATTTGTTCACACAATTATAAATGGTTTGTTCATAGTAAATAAGCCTATCCAAAAAATATGTTTGTAAGTACATGATTTATACTTAATAAGTAATGAAACAACCACTTATAATGAAATCATGTTCTTATTATAAACCAGTTGCAAACTATTACAAAATGCTTTGTTCATCATTTGTAAAGCATTGTTCCTATGTTAATTCTCATAAATAAAGTATTTGTACACACAGTTATAAATGGATTGTTCATAGTAAATAAGCCTATATCTAAAATATGTTTATGAATTATTGTTAATACTTAATAAATTATGCAATATACACATGCACTAATGATTAGTTAGGGTAAGAGTACATATTTTATAAACCACTTCCTAATACTATAATTCATGATTAACTCAGGGGTTACAAGTGGTTAGTTAATGATATTTTGTGAGCTTATCTAAAGTGAGGACTTTCTATGCCTTGCAACACATGTTCAAATGAGTTGTAAAGATTATGTTCACATTTAGTCATTTAGCAGACAAGCGACGTACACATGTCAATTAAATTGAAGGCCATTGACATAACAGTGAAAGCTGGGAATCGAACCCCCGACTTTTCAGGCTACTGCATGCTAGTCCAGCTCCTTATCCACTACACTACCTTGGCCCAGATAGAAAACCCTACAACTATGCAAGAGTTCTGTTTTCTCCTACTACACACTGTTATTAAACATCAGTAAACTATTATTAAATGCTGTATTCTTCATTTGTAAAGCATTGTTCCTACATTAATTCTCATCTGTAAATCATGTTTACACACAGTTAAAAATGGTTTGTTCATAGTAAACACGCATATCTATATTATATTTTTGAATTGACGGTTGTAATACCACTGGACAGAGGTAGTGTAGTGGATAGGGAGGCGGGTTAACATGCAGTAACCCATAAAGTTGGGGGTTCAAACCCCGGCGTTCACCAATGTGGCCTTGCCCTTTAATTTCACTGACATGTGTAAGTCGCTTTGGGTCAAAGTGTCGGCTAAATGAATAAATGCAAGTGTAAACTTTATTACTCATTTGTAAATGTGTTGCAAGGCATAAAACGTCCTCACTTTAGATGAGCTTACAAAATATCATTAACTAACCACTTGTAACTTCTGAGTTAATTATTAGTTATAGTATTAGGAAGTGGTTTATAAAATATGTATCCTCACCCTAACTAATCATTAGTGCATGTGTATGTAACAACTGTTAAATAATGGAAATATTACTTAATCAAAAACATATTATTGCATCATTTATTAAGTATTAACAATAATGTATAAACATATTTAAGATATAAACTTATTTACTATGAACAAACTATTTATAAATGTGTGAACAAATGCTTTACTGATGATAAATTAGAAATTACTAATGATGAACAAACCATTAACTAATAAGTAACAAAGGCTTAATAAATGATGAATTGTGTGTAGTTATTATAAAGTGTTACCCATTTATTGTCTATACAAGTTAGATGAACTTAGGGACTCAGGGCCATGGGGTCAAAGGTTAAGGTCAGTTTCATCCCCTGACATACAAGGTTATAGACGGTGGAGACATGCTAATCAACATGCCATGTTCAATTTAATTACTGTAAATATAGCCATTTTTTTTATGTTGCACAACATAGACTTGGTTGTTTTTGACATGGGGTGTCCCTATCTACAGCACAATGAGTTTAATATCCCTCATTTGTATATAAGAATCAAGAATCTGATTGTGATTACTGTAGGCAAATGTGCTTAGCAGTTACATAACAGTGAAATACTACCACTAGCATAGTCATGACCTGACCAATATCTCTTTCAATATTGCCCATGCAGTCCTTTCCACAGTACAAGCAGTGCTACTTCCAGCTGTAAATTATAGCTTTCTGTGCTGTTGTGACTTTCCATAAGTTAGTATGACTGTTAACTGTGGCCCTTGCTATTTTTCCCTTCATGGACAAGGTGTTGTCAACTACCATTGTCTTCCAGTTTTGATGTTTGTAATGTGGCATGTCCGTTGTTATCTGTTCAGTTGAAGTTACGGGTGGGCAAACAATAACATCAAAATATTTTGGAAGATTTTGTCGGTAGATATAAATAATATAATTAAATATGAATTTGTCAATCTCTTAAAAAATGGGATTTAATTGTATGAGTTACAAGCCACCTTATAATTTCTTACAAAGCACATTAAGGGACACAAAGTATTAGGATAGCATTTCATTTTCTAAATTTTGTTTCTGAAAGATGAGACTGTTGTAAGAAGCAATATTTTCTCCTGGGATGAATATCAGTATTTAGTTGTGCTCAGTACTGTCTTGATTCATTATTTTCCATTTCACTGCAATGGATGATGAGACAGCACTTGAAGAGGAACCTGGCATATGCGCAGATCTTTGCGTTATCTGCCAATGTGGAGGTGAGCTGTCATCTTGTAGCACTGGCTTGCAAAAGCTGATTTACTATAGCATTGCTATAGGCACCAACACATTTTTAAAGGGGTGGTTCAGGATTTTTGACAAAGGACCTCATTTACAAGTTAGCATGTGTGATATTTATCAGTGGAGACCATTTTCAACACGTTTCATCCAGTCCTAATAGTTGCAGAGTTCGCAGGTGCTAAGCTGGCGCAAGTCATCAGTATGTGTTAGCCTGCCACTAAAAACAGTCTTACCCACTCCACAGTACACCCAGGCAAATACATTATAACGGCAGACAAATAAATTATAACGGCAGACTGTCGATGTAAATGTCTGTGTTGATAGTTTTATTTCTAACATTATTCTATCCTTGCATTTCAATGATTGCATAACATTTTGAGGGACTAGTTTCTTAGCAGTGGTTAGTAGTACTGCGCCGAAAAGTAAACAGAGAAGCGCACTCCAATCAGGATACTGTCGTGGAAAATGTCTACCCTGAAAATCCAGAGTTCTCATGAGAGCACAATGAAATGAGCAATGATGCACGTTACTTTTACCCCTTGCATCCCGGGGAACCATTCAAATCGGCGTATCTGAAATATGCAGGCCAGAGGCGAGCTAAACTGATGACGACAGCGCTGCAACGTTGGAGGTCGGTAAACATTGGTCATAGAGTTATCCAATTGTGTCGAAGTCCGGAATCATTCAGAGTAAACATTGGTCTAGTGTTATCCAATTGCGTGCAGTGAGATTTTCAAATGCATGCTTGTTGCCGCCCCTCGAGTTGAGCCATTACATTGTTTGTGGCCAAACCCTTAATCTTTCTAGATTACCAGGGTCTGGATTTTCCAGGCTAGAAAATGTCCACTTCCAAATCCAATTGTCCAATTAACAATTACCACTTGACTATTTAGTAATTTAGCACTCTGGAACAAGGCGTCCTAAGGAGACAATGTAGATAGAAGATTTTTCAAAGACTGTTGATCTTTATTCACCGTATTGCAATGATAGTACAGCCCAACCAAAGTCCAGACCAACCATCAAAGCAATAGGGAGGAAATGTCATCAGCTGGGGCCCCTGACAATGTCTCCCCTACAGAGGGCTATACACTATATTTTATACTCCTCAGCCCTTGAGAAGTGCCACCCTCTCACGCCATCTCCATCAACACCCTTCACCAATCAGTACCAAGCAGGGTCGCTTACATTGGTGGAAACCATCTTCCCATCATGCATAAAACTATATGCAAACCTATGTAATGCATAGGTAACATATGTAAAATAGTGTAAGTTGTTCTGATTCCTTCCAGTTTGGTGGCCTTCTTATCTTATTCTCTTCCTAGCTGGACAGACCCCAACTCATAAGGCACAGTGGCCTCCTCATCCCTGTCCTGTCCAGTCCTCACCAGCTTGATAACACCCCCTCTCCCTTAACCATGTAAGGAGGAGATCCTCTCATCCTGGTACCCCCAGTACTTTTCCACTCACCCCACTCCTCTGACAGTTGGTTTAGCCCCCTTGGGGATCAATAAAATATCTATCTATCTATCTATCTATCTATCTATCTATCTATCTATCTATCTATCTAGCCTACACAAGATACAATGACCTCACACTGCTCACAGCAAATGCAGTGGCATTAAGACGTATGACACTAATGACTACATTCTTCTAAAACATGAAAACCCATGCAATAGTATAAACCTTTATGAAACCAATGATTACATCCCTTCACATCCTGAAAACCCACCATAATACCTAGTAAAATCCTAGGTAATATCAGTCCGCTGCTGCCGTTGCTTATATGCCTACTACCAACTTCAGGGAACAAAGTATAACTATTGCAATGCGATGCAAGGGTAGTTTTTATTTCTAACACTATTCTATCAACATAGACATTTACATCGATTGTCTGGCGTTATAATTTAAGTTGAAGGAAATAGCTCAAGATTACATTGTTTATCAGATGTTTGACAGAAATGGTTTGGATTTAATCTAAAACTTCTGCTATTCAGCTTGTCTAAATGAACTACAATGTTGTTATTGATGTACTGAATGTTATGTAATAGTACTTTGTTTTTTACTCCAATATCATTTATGAACTGAAACAGTTATTTTAAAACAGGTATTCACACAGATGTTTGCATTTTTAAAACAGCAAATTATTTTGATTTCCCCTGGTTTCAGAGAGGCTACTACTACAATATTAAAATAAGATGTGGAGGTTGAAACAACTGTTTTTATACAGAAAATCACGTTTGTTTTGCTTTAATAAATGTCTTAATCTTTTTTAATGTCAATTCAGATAGTTGATTCTATGCCTCAGCCTTATGACCTTTAACCTCTACCTGTGACCACATGATCTTTAATGCCTTATCAGTTAATTTAGGCTTAATTAACTGTGTTGGGTTTAATGAGGATCCTTCAATCTGCTTGAAAGGTATAAAACAAACATTGCATGTCAAGTATGACCTCACGTGACCTTGACCTTTGACCCCAAGACATTGGACACCTACTAATTTCATCATGAACTTATGGTGAGTAAGTACACCAAGTTTGGTAAAGATCCTTTTACCAGTATGGGAGATATCAGCTAATATCTATATGTGATAATATACGATTTTGGCCCAATAATCATTATACCATGGTCCATTCAAAGCTGTATATCTTTCTTCTGGTACAAATCTGCGCTGTAGGCACCTGAAATTCTTAATCTACATGAAATTACGGTTTGATTAATACCAAATATCCTTTTGCTGTATTTACTTCCACCTTCAACCCTAATTCGCTCAGACTATTAGTCTGAGCTAATGTGCCATTGAAACACAGCAGTGATGATAGCATAAAGTGGGCCTAACAAGTGTAACTAACAAGTACTGCGTCACACCATATCAATGTACAAACACAACTTTTCTGCCACATTCAAAACATTTTTATCAGCATACGATGGGCAAAAAACATGTTGTTGCCAGAAATATAATCATTAAAGACAACAGACAACATCGGAAAATATATTTACTTAAGCAGAGTCAATGTACAAAAAATCCCAGGACAGAGGCCAGTTTTATTTTCGTCCAATCATTTGTAACACTTTTTTCTGAGTCATGACATCTAGTGGCTGACTGGAACTGGAACACTGAAGTCTGCTGAAGTGTCTTATTTAAACATGGCCACAGTCCATAAGATACCCTGTTTCCTGCTTACAAGTTCATGTAGTCTACGATTACCTTCACTGTTTTTTTCTTATGGTTTTCTGTTCTGTCTCTATTTTGCTAGATGAGATTTCTTCAGACAGTATTGCATGCAAAAATAAACTGACTGAATTACTGTAAAACATCCAGCTAAGTACTCCATATACACACTAAACAGTTTCTATATCCATCAGAGCCAGACAGGTGGTTTCATCTGAAAGGTGGCAGCAGGCGTCTCTTCTGCACTTGAAATCGATAGACCTTCATGATGGATCTTCTAGCATAGCAAGCCATCACACTCTCACCAGACTCCATATGACCAATCAGTCAACACAGTGTCATTGACAGTTCCATTCTGCACACTCACACATGATGTGTGGCTCTCTCTGGAGATAACAGGCTGTTTCTCTATAATTCAGCATGATGATTTAGATCTGGTACACAGTTAAAGTCAAAACTCTATGCTGTGTATAACTTTGGCATTGAATAGCTGAAAGTTATGTATATAAGAGCCACATCAAACTTTGGAAACAGCCAGTGAGGCAGTGACAGAAAAGGGCCACTACACTCTTAAATCAAATGTGTTATCCCTATCTGGACACAGTGATATGTTAAAAACAACTCAAGTTGTGTTGTTTTCAATGCAAGTTATGTTATTTTCAACACATATTGTGTAACAAATAAAACAATAAACAACACAAGCTGTGTTGTCCCTATCTTGTTTTCAACACATTTGTTTTAAGAGTGTAATAACAGACACACCTTATTAAAATTCCACCTAAGTGTGCTTTGACTTTAGTTGAATGCACTGCTTTCATCACGCACATTCGACTAGCAATGCTCAGTAATTTGCTGTACTGATCATCCAGATTACTCTGCGGAATAAGGAGCACATCTGACTTGATATTGGACTGGCACATCTAAACACTCTCCATCACTGCGTTCAAAAAGTAATCAATATGCAATTTAAGCGAAGCCTCAACAATAATCACCCGGGGTACGGTCTCTGTGCCTCAGATCCCCAAGATAGCCTATGCAAACACCGTGACAAATAATTACTGTCATGGCATCTAGAGATCCATCAGTGCTGGTCTCTCGGACCACAACAGAGGAGAGAATTTAAAGCTGTCATAAAATCTGATTGTTTCCATTCCAGGAGCATTAAAACAGCAGTCCTGCAAGTGCAGCTAACAAATGACGTCTGAATACAAGTCTTATATCTTGGAGACACCGGTGTTCAGAGCTGGAATTCAATTTGAAAGTTAGCATTGCTGACTCTGCTCTGCACTAGAAAAAGGACACTCTTTCTCTGAGTGCCAATGCATAATGCACATTCATTTCATTTGTCCATTCAGAGCTCCTCTAGTTCTCTGTATTTCATGTAGTATTATGTTGTCAACACTGTTTTTAATCGATCACATTGTGAGTTTTGTGTCAGTTGTGTGTGAACTGCTGCTGCAACAATGCAGTTTCTCTCTGGGGATCAATTATACTAAGAACACTATCTGTCTGTTTATCTATTTAAGTACAATAGTATATCTAAGGTGATATTCCATGTACTTGCTATGTTATTTCATAAAATCTCAGTGTGTTTAGAAGAACATGCTTGACTTCTTCCATATCTGTTTGGATATTGCGTTTTTGGGTCAACATGTGTTGGGTGGTAAATGGGTTCTTTGTTCAATCCTCAGTCAGCGAACTCTGTCAAAAAAACCCCACAACTTTGTTGTTTTGATGCATTTGTTTATTTGCTGTCGAGTACAGTGTAGAGGGCCAGAGCCCTGCCAGCGGACAGCCTGTGCTTGAAATGGGTGACGGCGCAGGTGCGATGCAAAACGTGTGCCTTTCACACCTCAGAGCGCTGAGCGAAGAAAGGTGTGGGGGGGGGGGGGGGGGGGTGGAGTCACTGGGCTATGATTTACAAATGGAAAACAAGCCCTCGGAGCCAAAAGCTCTGTCTCAGCTGTGATTTCTGCTTCAGTCCTTTCATATGTGTTCTCTCTCTCTCTCTCTCTGTGTCTCTCTCTCTCTGTGTGTGTGTGTGGGGGGGGGGTGTGGATGCTAACATAAGAGGGAGGGATAGTCCACATTTATCTCTCAGGCCTCCCAAAGCTTGTACTCCCTTCATCTTTATTCCACATGTACAAATGGAGCTGAGCGGCAAGAGCGATTGCGACAGCGTGAGCTCCAAATGTCACAGTGGTCCATAATATGGTGTGAAAATGGAGGGTGCTAATGCGATCATTAATCTCGGGATGTTCTGAGGGCATTGGTATAATTGAGATAGATAGGAAAGGGCAGATATCACAGCACTCTGACAGCACATAAAAAATGTCGTAACCACTGAAGATGTGCTTAAGTCCGCCTTTGTGTCTGTTTTCGTTTCCCTCTAATGATAATATCAACTAGCCAAAACAACCGGCCAGTTGAGACAAGTGGCCAACAGTATTCCTTTACCCAAGTAAATGTCAAACATATGCAGATATCTTTCTGCAGTACAAATATCTTTTTTTTTGTTTTTTTTTTTGTTGTTGTTGTTGTTGTTTGTATAGTGGTAAACTATACAATTTCCCCTGGGGATCAATAAAGTATCTATCTATCTATCTATCTATCTATCTATCTATCTATCTATCTAAAATCTTGTTTGGATGACTGTTTCATTGGAATATTACATAAGATTTTTCTCTCTACAATATGGAACTCTAACGTGATTGTACGTGTTGCAAGATGGAATTCAACATAACCAGAAGCAACTCATGAATTGAAGGTATTTTCATCATTTTCAGCAGGGAGATCAGAGTGGAATAAAAATCCAAGGTTTTTGATTCCAAGGATGCACATTTAATGAACAAAATGAATGCCTTGCATACATACTTAAGTCACCTTTGACAAATGCAATTGGAAATATAAATAATAAAAATATATGCCGCTATAAAACATGCACTCAAACAATGGGGACCACGGATTGGTTTGCCTTCATCCATACAAATAGGACTGCCCCTAGTCCTCTTTGTTTTGTCAAGAGCAAACATTGAACCCCCAAAAAGCAGTCATTGGATTGCTCAGTGCATTTAGACTCTAAATGGTTTGGTAATGTTTTTTTGCTGCTGGAAAAGGAATTGCATTGATTGCACTGAATATTGTTTCAATTGTGTATGGGGTGATACAGCTCAGCAATTCAGCTTGATTATAGGGAAGAACAGACCTTGAATTTCTCTATCGCGAACATCTGAGATTAATTCCAGTGAAAGTTTTCCAGCCCAAATGATGAAAAAACATTCTAGTTGTTGTGATTACTGTCCAAATTACTGTCCATTATGGTAATATTTACCATAAAGCTGCTTAAGTACTGTATAGCTGAAATGGAGAGAAAAGAAAAAGGGATAGAGAGAGAGGGGGAGAGAAAGAAAGTGTGATAGACAGCAAGAGAGAGAGGGGAGATATACCGGTAGATAGAGGGGGAGAGAAAGGGGAAGAGAGAGGTGGAGAGGGAGAGAGAGATGTGGAGAAGGGGAGAGAGAGGTGGAGGGAGAGACAGAGATGGAAAAGGGGAAAGAGAGGTGGAGGGGGAGAGAGAGCTTCCAATAGCACTGTTCACCGATGCAGTTCCTCACAGGCAGGGAATGTGGCAGGGGAAGTGTGAATATATGACTACGCTGCATATCAGATCATTCAGACTTTACTACCTTTGTCGAGAATGAAGAAGGATGAATCGTGCTGTAGACATGTCCACTTCTTGAGCTGGCACTGCAGTCTTTATTCATGACATACAACAAGAGAGAAAAAGAGAGAGAGAGAGAGAGAGAGAGAGAGAGAGAGAGAGAGAGAGTTTGGGACTCTGTCCAGCTGGCCTGCACAGAAAGCCTTCTCTTGTCTCACATGCCTCTCAGAGCATCTGAGCGATCAGCCAAAAACATAAAGAGCATGCCGCAGCAGTTTCCATGAGGCCCACAAGTTGATTTGCAGCGGTGCGGGTTTCACAGGTTGACATGTGACACAGAAAGGACGCGCTCCCGTGGAATACTAACAACCTCTGTCAAACATGTCAGTGAGAGATCTTAGAATCACTTCTTTTTTTTTGGGCCAAGCTCTTGGATGTTGAAACATACATGGAATTTGGGATTAGCCATCATCGGTGGCAATACAGCATACATATTATGGGCAGGCAATATACAGATCATAAAACATATATAGATAGATGGCAATATGCAGATAATATAAAACAATGATGCATTTTGTATGGGAATGTAACCTATAAGACGTGTTTTTGACGATATGAACAGGAAGTGCTCCATAGAATAAGAGCATGTCATAACCCAAACATCAGAAGTTTATTGAAAGGTTTGGGGGAATGGAATTGTGATTTTAAACAGTAATCAAGCATCTCTTGTTAAGGTGTCTTTTGCTGAAACTATTTGCAAAGGATCATGTCTAAAGACTCTTTCTTGCAATATTGTCTCAGGACTTAAGTGAGCTACATGGTAACAGACTTGTGATTAGGCAGTCATTTTGAGTTGATAAATTATTTATTAGAGAAATTACACATTCGAAAATGGATTCAAAACGAGCCCTCGGAAACTGAATAGTGAGTAGTGAGCAGTGATTAAAATGAAAATAAACGATGAGTCAAGTTCATAACCTCCTAATCCGTCTCCCCATACCCATCCCTCTATACTCCTGTCTGTGACTTTGCTCTCATAGGGAGCCTCTGACGCAGTCTATTCCTCTGCACATGACTAACTGTGTTGAGGCTGGGGCGAGTGGGCTCAGAGCAGCCTCGCTGCCTCTGTGCCTCTGACATTAATGCATGTCCAAGGGATTTGCGCTGTGTGTTGATCAGCTTTGAAGCTGCGGTGCTTTAATAGGGGCACTTTGCAAAGTAAGAAAATAAATAAATAAAATACTGCAGCTAAACTAAACATGCAAATCGGCGGCAGTTGGTGTCTCACATTACAGGCATGAGAACTCAAACAGAGTGAGAGCTCACGTACAGGTTCAAATGCCTTGCGAAAAACACCTGGCGAGAACCAATTCTCTTCCATTATCGAGCTAATTATCAGGTTTTTGTTTTAATTCAATTATTTTTTTTTTCTTTCCATGCCTGATGTGGAGACTGAGACACAGTCTCACTGTGGTAGGCTGCTGCTGCTGCACCAAATAATCCAACCCACGCTTGTAGACATTTATTTCTTTTCTCTGTGCTCAGTGCTGAGTGCCTTTCTCTCAGGTTGCACTGACACAGCCTAGGACCTGACATTCACAGTGGAGGAGAGATCCATAAATGATTGATGGGCTTTGGTTTTGCGATGAAAAGTAATTGCCCTTTTAAGCAGTCGAGATGAGCCACAGTCCTCATCTAGCCCCTGTCTCCCAACTTTCATGCCAGCGCTCCTAATTACCATGTTGCTTTTCAGAGACTCACTAAGAGTCCAGACATACACAAAAACACCCGACCGTATTGCCAGAGAGGGTTAAATCAAGAATCTTTGGTATCGCCTTTAGTGACACTGTCACCACCACAAAAGCGAGCAATGAACTGTTGTGTTGATTTTCCTTGTGTCTTCCCTTATTTCAAGCTGAGCATATTCTGACCAGCCTTGAACTGGCAAGCCACATAACTGCTTTCTTCCTCCATGACTCTGCGAACTGGGTGCTGCCAGTTTTTAAAAATACCGTACTTCGTACCGTACTTAAATACCAAAAATCAGAAAGAAGTGCCTCAGTAGTAAGATGGTTCTGTAAAACATCATCCTGTCTGCCTTGAACATGCATACTTCCTACATGTGCATGGGGAAATGCCAACCAATGTGTAGTGGTGCTGAAATGGGGATACACCTAAGAGACCAATGGGGGCATCAAGAGAAAGTGACAAATGTACTATGCAGAAAGTTCATATCCCAGCTGCCATCGTTGTGCCCTTGAGCAAGGCACTTAACACCAAATTGCTTCATAGACTTTAACATTTCGTTCCAAGCTGTGCACTTCTGTCAGTACACTTTCATGCAGTGTGCTGTGTGCACTATTTACTTACTCACATAGTGCCTGACTTTCAACAGGGCAATGTCATCCCAAATCAAGCACTGACTCTGTGGAGATGACGATCACAACATTTGAACATAAACGTTACAGTGACATAGACATACTTTATCAGAACATGAACAATTTTCTGTCATAACTTAGCACCTCTACTACTGCTCCAGCTTCATCGATCTGTTTGAAAATGGTTCCCTCCTTTTCCGCTACGTAGCTAAGATGGCGACTAAATTGAGGGCGAAAAGTGTCCAGCGTTCCACACCGTTATGAGTGCACCACCGTTATGAGTACTCACAAGACATTTAGTGTCGCCATAGTTACCAGTGTGAACACACACTTGCCTCACATAGATACTGTAAGTTCAGAAATGTGTGAATTGGAACAGAGTGTTATATCAGCTATACCAGCGACAAGAAATTGGTGACACAATGTTAATGTTAAAGAAACAATCCCTAAATATTGTAGAAGTAAAAATAACTCATATTAGACCCAAAACACTCTACTTTACTGCTCTTTACTGGACTTTGCTGGACTCATTTTGGTCCACAGTGGATTTTGTTTCTATGAAGAGTTCTAAGAAGACAATGTAAGACATTGTAGAGAACCTGCCGTGGGTGTGGTTAAAACTCTCTTGGCGGAAGGTCAATTGGCATACATACATAAATAATACATGAACAAATACATAAATAAACAGAGTCTCACATGGTTTATTTTACACACAACCTTTACAAAATACACAGTGTTTGTATTATTCATTATCTGATAGTCTCAGAGAGAGAGAGAGAGAGAGAGAGATGTAGTGAGAATACAATATCTCTTCTCATTTAGTGCTCTCTGAGCTTCTATTTATCTCCATCATGTGTGAGAGCTTTACATTTTAGATTTTAGTCTTTCATGTCTTATTTTCGCTTGGAAACAATAAAAAATAAATTAAAAAAAACTAGGACAATAGCACTTTAAGTAAGCATGTGAAACAAACGGGAGAGTGAGTGAGTGAGCACTGGGAGTTTGCCGATAAATCCATGACCACTCCGTAGCATCAAGATCATTGCCGTCTCTCTGTACCCCCCTTTGACACAATGCCATCATTGTAGGTCAGTGTTGCATCACTCTGCCCCTGCTTAACAGTCTGAGTGCCGGCTTTCATTCTGCACACTAACAGATGAGAATAGATGGAACCCCCTGCCAGCATGCCTATTTGAAAACCAAATGAAGACTTGCCATAAAGATGCCTGGTGGAAATGATGGATTTCTGCCGTAGATGGGCAAAATAAAGGAACATCAAGGTACCGTTTGAAGTAATGAGCTGCTTGAGAGGGATTGGACAAAGTAGAAGGCGTCTCGCTCTTCTTTGGAAGATATAATACTTTGCAAAAGCTTCAGTCGATTCTTTTCTTCTCCTTCTTGTGAGCTTACGCTCATTTGAAGTAATAGGATTGACAAAGAAGGGAGAATGAATGTGCATTAGTGTTGCATACCTCCTCGACCCAAAGGAAGAAAAAAATATCCTCCATTTTTAAATTCATTTGGCTATACGCTTAGATTGATGGAACAAATTCTAGCTCATGTCAGAGTTCATGTACCCCTGGTATTGTTGCAAAGGCGGTGAATACAATGTACTTGACAGCCTGCTTTCTGCAAAGGGAAGGGTAGGTGTCCTGCAGTTAACCACCATTTAGCGATCCAACAGCCTTGTGGGTAGCTAAACAGCCCACAGCATTATCGACTCGTATTGACAGTGAGGCTCTAACCTTGAGATTTGATTCAGTGGTGCACATTTGGATGGACCATTGTCACATTTGTACTGCGAGCGCTGTTTGTTGACAAAAGGCTCCATGCTGACATGCTCTCCCCTGTGCTGTCACATATGGGCAATGATGGCTGTTTGGCTCAGACACAATTAAAAATGTAGAATGCACTTTGTTTTACAGTAATGTGTTAATGTCTAACTCTCTCTCTTTCTTTCTTCCCCTTCCTCATTCTGTCTTACTTCCTCTCTCTTTCTGTCCCACCCCCTCCTTCCGTTGCCCCCTCTCTCCCCTTCCTCTCTCTCTCTCCCTCCTCTCTCTCTTATTTTTTTCTCTCTCTCTCTCTCTCTCTCTCTCTCTCTCTCTTTCTCTTTCTCTCCCTCTCCCTCTCCTCTCTCTCTCTCTCTCTCTCTCTTTCTCTCTCTCTCTCTCTCTCTCTGTCTGCCCTGCAGGTAGGTTGGTGAATTCTCTGTTCCTGAGTGTGTGCCAGAGGGAGCGTGCTGCCGGCTCTGCCCACTTGACGAGGTCGCCAGAGGACTCACCCGTCCTCACGCTCGCTCTCTTTTGCGCGCCGCGCCTGCTTGCTTTCCCGCCCGCCTGCCCGTCGAGCCTCCGCGCTCCCCTGTGCGTAGTCCCCCTGCTGCGGCGTCGACTTGTTTTTTGCATTGTGTGACAGGATCGCCGAGAGAAACGAGGACGGTTGCCCAGGTTTCAGCGTTTAAAACCCTCACAGTTGTGTAAACAGTATTTACAGGCCGTGTGTACGAATTCGGTTCACCGGAGTTCAGTTCAGTTCATGGTCGCATTTCACAATGAAAGTGCTAAACTGAAAGCCAGCCAACTGGTCCAGTCAGAAAGAGAGTGAGTGACTATACAGACTATATAGAGAGGTTCTCCATTAAAGCAGATTTACGTAATGACGGGAGTGCTTTGGATGTGATAGTAAGTCACTGGGCGTTTTTACTTACCTCTACAGTTCTGTGACGCTGCGCTGCTGCACTTGCAGTTTTAGTGGCCATGAATTTCACACTATTTAACGGGCAATTGCTTGAAGGAAGGCTATTAGCATGTGTGAGGCTCTTTGGACTGTGTAGGGATAGTCTTGCCATAGACCATTTACCATTTTTGTGTGGTTCCAGAATGGCTTGTTTGACCTTAATGAGTGGGCAGAACCTGCCAAGTACAAACTTGCACTGGCACTGCATATTTTAGTAAATGAAAAACCTTCAGTTTAATTAAATTTGGTCTCGCGAAGTAATGCCCTACTTAAATGTGGAATTTGTTGTACATCGGTCAAATTGCAGTACTGACTTCACCAAAGCGGATCAGAGGACTTTAACAGCTAATGGAGCCACTGGGTAATGTTCTCTCATGTAACCTTGCAAATGTTGTGGTCTCTCATAAGTGCAAAATTAGTCCTCCAAATATTCAATATGTTTTACATGCAAACTATGTCAAACGCCTGCCCTAGAAATATTCACTTTGTACCAATTCCTCATGATGATTGAGCCAAGCGATAATCTATCAAAGCCAAGTGCAGATCCCAGGAAATGAAATGTATAAATAACCTACTTTTAAACTGGCTCGAGCTGTGAGGACCAAACACCCCTCAAAGTTCCTCCTCGATTAGGCAAAGTAGACCCTCTCTGTCGGGATTTCCAAGGCTTGACGCAACAGGGGTGTCTGTTAAATAAAATGGCTCAAGGCTTTGACTTTGATTCCGCATGTCCTCTTTTTTTCTTCTCGTGCCACAAGTGTAACGATGTAGGACACCGCCTTGACACCAGGCAGCCTGCCACCATTCCAGTCAAGTATCACGCTATGCATCTGTCACATGGCAGCTGGGTGTCCTTCAACTGGAATGAACACCAGGAGAGAAGCCCATTTCTGCCAAAAAAAAAAAAAAAAGCTGAACAGAAGTAGGCTTCATCTACATTTTCTTTTTTTTTTTTTTTCCTTTCTTCTTTGCAATTGGCAGTCAAAGCATGTCAACAACACTGAGGATCCACAGACAGACATAATAATCCTCTCACACTCAAGGAACATGTCAACGCACAACATGGCAGGCTACAGGATCTGTATGTACTCATATATGCAGTCAGACTCACAATTGGCCCACTGCCCTTAGTACATTTGTGGTATTTTGTGGAGGCGACCTGAAGAAGCATGCGTGAAAGACGCAATAAGAAGTCATTAAAAACAATATGCGGTGGTTAGCTCTGAGGGAAGACGAGAGCGTCGAGTGAATGTAATTATCTTTGTGTTTTCTTTTCATATTCCAAATGAATCACACTCCCTGGGAAACCACAGCCAAAAAAGTAGCAATGCAGAATCACACAGAGAAAAAACGAATAAAAGAATAAAAGCACAGTCATTTCATTAGTTCAGAAGCAGAAGCCAAGGCTAGTTCAAATTAAGAGTAACTTTAATTCCTCACATCATCATCGAAACAGCGTGTGCATTTGCAAGTCATCTTGCCCTGTGAAGACCAAACGCAACAGTTGGCGTTGGCATCCTGGAGGGTTAAAGCCACTGAGTGTTGTTCTGGTTCTGAACGAGAGCTTCACCCTTATTGTGTCGTGAACCAATTTCCTCCTAATTAGATGTGTCTGAAGGAATGCACCACCGCCAGATTGAGTCATTAACACTCTAATGCAGCTGTGCACAGAGGTGCATGACTTCAGCCACTGGGCAGCCCCTGATAAATATTCATGGGACGAGGCGGCGGCGCCCTCACAGAAGTGGCATGAATATTTATGAGCGAAATTTGCCAGACTGCCGGAGACGCGAGCAGTCACACACTGTTATGGGCTTAAGTTTAGTGTTTATGATGGGTGGTGCATGGTGTGTGTGTGTGTGTGGGGGGGGGGGGGTTGAATGGGTTTCAAAGAAGTGAAGGTGTCAAGGTCCAGTAGCCTGGCGAGCCAGACCCACATTATAATGTAGGGTCTGGGCACTCACCGTTCGCAGTGCTCAGTCCGAGGGTCGGGATAATCAGTTGTCTTTCAAATTCCCTCTGCACGCAATAGGACGCAATAGGATATTTGTTTTCAAGTAGCAGGGAATTCAAGCCAAACCGTTGCAACTCTGCCATCAATCATTATGTTAAGCCCAACAAACGACTCTATACACGATTTCAATGCCAGATTTAGTTTCAATTTCTAGAGCTCACAAGTCAACGGAGAGTTGCTAGACTAGCCCTGGCAGCAAATGTAATTTGCTGCCGCTAGGGCGCTTCTAGATTTCTAGGCTAAAGGTCCAGTGCAATACTGTTCAAATAATGGCCAGGTTTAAGGGGACGATAGAGAAATGTTTGTACTGTATATAACAGTAAACTCACACATTACACCTGCATGTGTAAAATAGAATGTTTGGAAAATAGCTGTGAATATTTTGGTAGTAAATAACAACTACAGTGTTGGACTTCATTGAAAATCATTGAGAATGTCACTTTGTACTAAAACACTGGTCAAGAAGACCTTTAGTTTCATTCATCATGTCTCATTCATACGCTGAAATAACAGCAGCAGCAACAAAAACAAAACAAAAATAATAATTATAGTAATCTAATTGTAGAGTAAATTGTTTATTGATGTTTTTGTCCAAAAATGGTCTGGTTTGGGCATAGCCATTAGCTACCATGTCTTGTCTGTGGAGAAAATCTCCTTTGAAAGATTAAATACTGTGGGCGATCACATTCTTATTTTGAACCCCTGCCGCCTACGGCCACAGAGCCAATCCATTATTAAAATTAATATTTGAGCACCCCGGGACACCAGACACACACATTTCTCATACCGCCATGGCACACATGTTGCCACAGGGACACTTACAGACAGAGAAAGAGGGAGAGAGAGAGAGAGAGAGAGAGAGAGAGAGAGAGAGAGAGAGAGAGAGAGAGGTTTTCTTGTTGTTCAGAGTGAGGAAAAGTTGGATAAGCTGTAGAGGCCTGACGCTGGCACAAGCTGGTTTTCAGGTGTGGCAAAAGCCTGCGTCTATCTCCTCTCCTCAGGAGCCATTGAGGTTGATGAGCTGATTAACTGTAGCTAATAGCCAGCCTCACAAGTTGGGATGAAGTTTCAAGTGGTCTCAGAAGCCAAACATGATAAGATTAACAAAGCCAGGGTTTTTTTCTCCCTTCAAAACAAAGCACTTGTTGGATATAAAGCTTGCATGCTGATGAGGTATTAACAAGGTACAAAAAAACACCAAATAATAAATAGGCGTTATTTTGGGCAATGGAAAAGTAATCATAGTTAAATTTATTGCCAAGGCATGAAATGCTGCAGCCTTTTAGACTTGACAAAACTGGGACAAAGGCACTTTTCTCTCCCTATTGTTCTGAAGCAAACAGGACAAGACTGAAACTTTCCAGTCTTTCAACTATTGCATTTTTTGTTTTATAACATGCATGCAACAAGCCTATTTGCCCATCTGTGTAAGCTGACTAGTGATGTGATGGTGATTAGTGATTAGTGAGAATTATTTACAGCCTGTAAGGGATTCAAGGATTCAAAACAAGTCTTCAACTTGGATTCCATCAGGCAGTTGGTGTGGTTTAGCATTGTTTGCTGTGGATTCTGCTGTTGACTATCTGTGAGTCTGTCCTCTGTAGATAGCATGTAATTGCTACTGTCCATGCATAACTTATCACACACTACACACACTACACACACTACACACACACGCTAGCACCACTGACCATGGCATCTTACACACATAATGCCTTGTGCATTTCTTTCTCTCTCTCTCTCTCTCTCTCTCTCTCTCTCTCTCTCTCTCTCTCTCTCTCCTCTGACTACCATACTTGCTATACACTTGAACATTCTTTATCTATTCACAAATCTGCGTCCTCCTCCTCGGTATCAATCTGTTGAGACTCTCCCTGTTTGCCATGGCCTGAATGAGCCGTGACTGTGCATAATAGACATGACACCTTGAACTGATTTGCCGCCTCCTCAGAGCCTATTTGAGATGCCATCTTACTGATTAATTCCCACTGATACGAGCAGCCCCTCCGCTTCCTTCAAAATACCCAAATACCCCAAATGCCTCCTTCTGCTCTTCTGGGGGCTGTGTGGCCTGCTTAATGGTAATTGTTTTCAGGCTCAAAGAAAGTGTAGCAAGAAAGGCACTCTGCCGAGTAGCGCGTGTCAGGAATTGTATGTACAACTATAGAGTGTCTGATTCATAGGTAATATGATTTTTGTGTTTGAGTGAATATAATGTGTTTTTAATAGATTACCAATATGATTGTACAGCGGTGATATAAACATCTCATAAATAAATCTCGCCATACTAAAATCCTATAGAAGTCTTATGCTTTCCAGGTGATAAATGCATTCCAGGTGATAAATGTCATATCCATAGTTCCTTATCCTATATGATTTGGAGATCGAAATAGTTGTCATCAATGTCTCATTGTGTGGTGCCATTTTATATGGATATTAATTGCAGTTAATAAATTAATGTATCTGAGAAAAGGTTTTACACACAATGCACAATACATGGTGTTACTACCATGCCCATACATGTGGTGTATTTGATTTCTGTTTGTTGCACAGATATGTTTATCATATAAGGAGGCCTTGGCAGGAGCCATAATTCAGTTATCTTGTAGATGTGCAAGGTCTCCACTCTCTTCATACTTGTGACCTCAATTCCCAATTGTTTTTGACGTACTGTGTATTCTTTTGGCTGGGATATCAATAGCTGAAGTCTCCACTCGAGTCCCTTTAGATTTCTGCTGTCCAGTGGTCCACTAAACATACATTTTACAGCCCCTGGTGGCCCTGCTGTATATATCAAAAGCTTGGCCGCATACCAGAGCTCCATATTTCATCCATTTGGTGTACAAAGCCAAGAATGGCGTCACCCACCATCAGTCTTTTCTGACACATTTTAGAGTCGTTATGTGTGTGTGTGTGTGTGTGTGTGTGTGTGTGTGTGTGTGTGTGTGTGTGTGTGTGTGTGTGCGTGATTAGTTTGTGTTTTTGTGCATTCTGTGTTTTGTGCATTTCTGTTATTTTATCTACCAAGTATTATCCACCAGTGATATAAAAGTACCAGTTATGAAAACAATTGAAACACAAAACACATGAACATATCCCAATACATGTATATCCCAATGAGGAAGTATTCAATTGAACTTGTTATGATTTTGACCATAACTTTACCTTTTGGAAGACAGCACAACCCGTTTGAAGTGGAAGCAGATAAGCCAGGAGATCTTGGAGCTTGAGGAGGTCTGATTTAAAGACACTGCTTCACATAAAGGTGTCTCTGTCCTCCATAAACCCTGATTTAGAGGCCCACTAAACTTCTTTTATATGTCCTGGAGCTAGACCCGCGGTGAAATACATCCTTGCAAAACACTAAGTAAGTTCTGCTTGAAAGGGAAGCAATCAACATTCAGACGTTGATGGTCCTAATTAATCCAAATTTTATATCTCGTCATAATGTGAGATGAGTTGCTCCTCCTCTCTCTTGTAAAGGGAATGTGAGAGCCATTATAAACTGTCAGATGTGGCTTTTGTTAGTCAACAGTTTTTTTAGAATCTTTTCAGGTAGGTAATTGACACCTTTTGACCGTTTGAGTGAATGAATGGTAGTTTGAGGACTATATTTGATATTCATACATTTGGAAATGGTTTAAAAAATGAAAATAATTCCACACTAGAGAAAAATACAAAATATGTGGAATACAGTAGATCATAAACTACAGTACCTGTGACAAAAAATACCAACAACATTGTGTTGGCTGAACATCAATCAGAATATGTGTTTGTGTGTATGTGTGTGTGTGTGTGTGTGTGTGTGTGTGTGTGCTCTTTTAGCTCCTGTTGCTGTTGACATTCTTCTCTGCCATTCCTCTGCTCTGTCCTTGCCACACAGAGAGGTGGAATCATGAAAGGTAGAAGAGAACCTTCTAGATCAAACAGAGCGAGACGACACGCCGAGCCGACTGATCAAACCTCTCTCTTTCTGCTGAGTAGGGGGAAAGGAGGCTTCACCTGCATGACAAATGAATCTTTGGATTTTTTTTGGTAATGGTAATAAGCACTCGACTCGAGGGGGTAAAAGCATCTGAGAGAAGGGGGGAGTGACAAAGAAGGAGGAGAAGGAGGTGTTAGGGAATTGGGGTTGTCGGGAATGAAATAAAACCATGAGTCATGCCGCTCCATAGCCACGGAATGTGCTGTTACAGTAGAGGGGTCTTATTGGAGGAGTGTGACGATAATCACACCTCCATGAATAGAATAACAAAGCATTGCAGTTTTGCCCTTAGCACACAGACTCAATTCCACAACCTATGGCGGGAGGCAGTCTTTTTTTTTATTCCTCCACCAATGAACACTGTTAATGCATATTCAATGTGTGACTGGTGAAGGTGTAGATGGAGTGCTGTGACCTATATAATGCAGATCACCATTATTTATTGTGTTATAAATATATAATGTACATGTGCTATTCATATATAGCCTATATATACACACATTTCAGGAGACTATATTCAGAGGAGCACTTAATATATATATTTTCTTTTTCTCCCAATGAGACCACTCCTGCTGGTCCTGCTAGAGTAATATGCTGTGGACAAGCTGTCTTGAGTTCATCAGATTTTATTGCCATGGGAGGTAATGACAGAGGCACGTGAGCCATGATTTTTAGGCCGAGCGTACACAACCGTATACAACACAGGCCTCCCTCCTGGCATCCGTTCACGCTCATCGCCGGGGTTACGGCTAGACTCCGAACCCATAAAAGAAATCCTGTGCCCATAAACCCCAGCACCTGGCAGGCAGAGTGGGAGATATACAGTAGGGTGTGTATGTCACAGTGTTGTGTTGTGTTCCGTTGCGCTGTGTTTTAGACGAGAGGATCTGCTCTCTGAGCTCAAAGCTCAGGTGTGGGTGCTATTCAGGTATTCAATTTCATTTCATTCTCTTCATAATTCCCACTGTACTGTAACCAAGGTTCAGAATCACTGCGGGCGGATGCGGGAGGCTTAGATACAGTATATTGTCGGATTTAACTGTGTCGCGGGGGGCTACAGTTTGATTGTTTGCTCCAATAAAAACGGACTGTTTGATATCTCAGAGTAAGTCCCTGTCAGGATTATTGCGGCCCCACAATAGTGTATGGCACAGCGACGCCATAATTCCCCAATATAATAGTGTCAGCAGATTTGACATTGTGGTCATGGTTTATTTTACGCAGATTTAGTGGGGGAGAGTTACAGCATTGCAAACTGCTTATCAACCCCCCCCCCCCATCCCTGCTAACAATTACAGGCAATTTATTATGATGACAAGGCAGAGACCTCTTTCTGTCTCCTGAGAATCGTCGACAATTTCCTGAGACACAAAGCCTTTTGAAACCAATCTGCATTCAATGCTGATGGAGCTATTAGGGTGTGACAGAAACAAAAACACAGAAAATAGGCAAGCCACAAATCAAACCGAGTAGCTTAATTGCAAAATAAAGGCTGAACACATTTGTTTCCACTCATCTTTTACTCATTGCCTGAATGAGCCTCAAAATCTGCCTCATTGAATAGGACATATGTTTTTTTTTTTTTCTTACCAAGGGTAAATGAGTGTTCCTTTTTTTTAGGTTTAATTGTTTTGACTTATTCAGACAATGAATAAATTCTAATTTAATTACTTCATTTTGTTGGTAACAATGCACTGTTGCTGCAGGGTTGACCAGCTGTTTTGTGTCTTATCTCTGACATCCAATCCCCTTGATTGGTGAATCAGTGTCAGGTCCACCTCATGAATCGCTTAGTGGAAAGTCGAGCGCTGGTGTCTGAGAATGTTCATGTTGACTTTTTACCTCACAACTTGGCTGTGTTGCATTCTTAACTAGACATGATATATGTAGGCAGTCAGTCAGTAATGTGAATAAATCAGTAGAGGTAAATAAGTAAACAAAAAGAATGCGGAGAAGTTTGAAGTAGCTCAGTAAATAAGCAAGCACATACCTAGAATAATTTATAACCTAGACAGGACTGATTGTAACATCGACAGCTATAACTGTGAAGAGAAGCCTTCAATTTCACCCTGCAGTATTGCATTTCTCTGTCAGATTTATGGATTTGGAAATTTCAGCTTCCTGAGGTACAGAGATCTAAAGCTGTCAGAGGCTTTGAGCTCAGAATGTAAACGTACGGTCAAAGCATTTTTCAGATGTCTTGGCAGATAAACTGTAAAAGGCAGCTACAGTATGTCAGAATTTGCTTTTAATGAAATAAATATATAATGAAATACACACGACTGGACATTAAGGATGTCTGTCAGAGCAACTGCACGCTACATTTTTTGATGTCTCTCTTTATTTATAGATACTTTTTCATTTTTAATTAGATACACTGTTTACACTTTACAATATTAGCCCCATATCCAAGGCTAGTGGAATTTATTAAACTAGAACATTTCTCTCCACATATGCAGGCTTACTTTAAATTTGTTTTGATATTCCACAGGTAGGTCAAGTATCTTTCCTGAGCCAAAGACCAAGGAAGTGAGTAAAGTGGAGAACTGCACTACTCTGCATCAAAAGCTGTTTCCTGTTGCTAAATATTAAATGTGTTGTTTGAGACAGAGCAGGGGTTAGTGTAACAACCCTGTACTTTGAGTGTATTTATACTAAGAATAGACATGTGAGCAGAGAAATGGAAGCTTCTGTGTTTAGGTTAGTCAAAGGTCAGAAAGCTTTTACAACAATGTTCCTATGGTACTAAGTAGAATGACTGGAAGTAGAATTAAAGGAAAGTTTATACATAAAAATACATTTCCAGGATCATTTAGTGAGGTAGTTAGAAAAATCACCATCTGCATTTTTGAAAGTATGCAGGTTCTCACATAAGGGTACTTATAATAGTTGAAATAAGCAGATCAATGTGCCATGATGCTGGGGCCTTGAATTTCTCAAATGCACACTGTCTAACTTTCTGATGATCTTCCTACCCATTTTCATTTGAATGAGCTCAGTCTTTTGTGAAGGGAAATATGTCAAGTGCGGCAACCCTGGCTGGAATAAAAGAAATACCTGACATTTTTCATCTAAGCCCCTTGAGAGTATATGTCTCCTTGATGACCGCTGTCATTCATTTGTATGGTCATCTTGTGCATTCCACACAGCAACTCATTGGTTTTCCAGCCACATGACTGCTCTGGGTGTTGAGTACCAAATCCAAGTCTAGGCTATCCTCAGCTGCCTTCAATACGAACCCTGGCGATGCTGACAATGAAGCTTAACTGTACTGTACATAATGAAAATAATGATGCTGCTTTTCATGTGTTCTCTCGAACATGTCTCTACCGCAGATAAAATATGAAAGGACTTTGTGTTTTGCTCTCAACGAGTGCTCTCAATCTTCAACACTGGACCTGAATGTCCCTCAGCACAGATCAGGTCCTGCTGTGTTAATGATGTGGTGTCTCATCTAACGGGTTTAATGGCACATTTAACAGTAAATTCGGTCTTATTTTCTTGCTGTTGAATGTGCCCAGTTCTCAGAATGATCTACCCAACAACCAGTTCAGCATGTGCTCTATTTTTTCCCTGCCTTTTCTATTTTAGTTATTAATATCTTTTTTCATATTTACTTACAATAACATTACCTTGTTTTCCCCTTGTGAGTGCCTGTCAGTTTTTTCTAAAAGATAAAGGCTTTTATTGGGTAGTTGTCATGTAAATAAAGTTGGAAATTCTGACAAGGTTGCCTCTTAATTCACCAGATGCAGCTGCTCTATCTGTATTCTGTTTTGCCATTGCAATCAAAATGCTTTTTTTTCATTCTTGAAGTTTTCTTTGTTCATTTTTGCTGCGTCCTGTGTCTTTATACCTGCCACATCACAATGATTTATTGAAACAAAAGAATATATTTTTTAGACAATTGCCTTGAGCAGGACATTACTACCCCTCCCCGTAATGTTGCACCAGGGAATGTTGATGATTCCCTGGTGCTTGTGTTGTGAGTGACCTAGTCAGATCCCACAAACAGCTACGGCTGGGCACTCTAAAGAGTACATTAGCTGCCTCGTATTTCTCCCAGCACACGGTGATCTAAGGCAGATGGCCTAACTGTCTTACAGTGCCACAAGTATTCACCCCTATTTCTACAAAGTAATGTTAATTTACAAATTACAAATATATAATGCAAAATATTTACTAAATATTTACTAAATTACAAATATATATAATGCAAAATAAGTCATTGCATAAATATTGACCCCCTTCAAGTCAGTATTGAGTAGATGCACCTTTGGCTGCAATGAAAACATTGAGTCTATGTGGATAGGTCTCAGTTAGGCTTGCACATCTGGATATTGCAATTCTACTCCATTTTTCTTTGCAAAACTGCTCAAGCTCTGCCATGTTGGAAGGGGATCGGTGTGAACCGCCCTTCTTAAGTCCAGCCACAGATTTTCTATAGGATTGAGGCCTGGGTTTTGACTCGGCCACATTCACCTTGTTGTTTTTAAACCATTGCTGAGTAGTTTTTTACATTTAACTTCGGCTCATTGTCTTGCTGGAGAGTAAATCTCCCAAGTCGTAGTTCTCTTGCAGACTGAATTAGATTGTCCTCGAGGATTTCCATATTTTTCTGAATTCATTTTACTTTTACCTTTACTTGCCTTTCAAAGAAGTATCTCCACAGCATGATGCTACTACATACCTGCCTACGTACTTCCACTCGATTTCTTTTCCCTACAGTACTCTGTCTGGAATAGCTCTCGTTCACTTTGTTTACTTCGGCAACTTGTCTCCGAACCAACCAGCGAACAGAGGGCGTTCCTGAGAACGATTACATTTAAGTTGCAAGCCTATCGTTATCGTTGTGTCCCTCGTGGTTAACATACGTCATTACCAAATATTAGTGATTGAACTCCAATGATTTCAAACTTCAGACAAGCGTCCACCAACCAGGAAATAAACGTTTGCCAATGGATCTAGGCCAGACTCTCTGCGAAGTCGGAGAGTCTGGTATCCAGGCTATAATGCTACCACCATGCTTGGAATTAGGGATGGTGCGTTTTTGGTGATGTGCAGTGTTTGGTGTCTGCCAAAAATAGCATCTAACATCTGGCTAAAAAGCTCAATTTTGGTCTAATCAGACCAACGAACCTTCTTCCATATGACCTTCGAGTCTCCCTCATGTCTTCCAGACGCAGGTGTCTTTATATTACATACTATACACATTCACTGCACTCTAGTGATCTCCATTTCACTAATTGTGAGACTATTAGCACCAATTGGCTGGACCGCTGTTGATTTATGTCAGTTACTTTAAGTGGGGTGAATATTTACAGTATGCAATCCAGAAATGTTCTTTTACTTTGACATTAAAGCGGGGATGTTTGTAAATGATTGTAAAAAAGGCCAAATTAAACTGATGAAGATTCCATTTATCAAAGCAATAAAAGGGGAAATATCCAAGAGAGGTAAATACTTTTATAGACACTGTATATACCAGGCTATACCAGGCATGTAACTGAAGCGTTCCGTTTGTGGAGGGTCTGCTGCAACTATTAGCTTCCACCATAATCAATGGAACTAGCTACACCAGAAGTGAACAAATTAGACCAGTCCTCTAAAACATCAGTTTTATGACCCAGAGTAGCCTTCCTGTAAGACAGAGGCATTGCCCTGAAAATTACCCCACAGTCTAAGACAGACAGACACAGTTCATATATGGGCCAGCTGACCTAAGAGTGAGGAGATGCAGGCCCCAGATATGGGCCTCGTCTGCCCCAGAGCCAGCTCCTATTTGGGCCAGGCAGCCTAAGACAGGGATATAAGGAATTCATCATTGCTCTTGCGGGGTGCTTTTGAATAGGGTGTGCGTGTCGCGGCGAAGGAGACATCTATTTTCTTTATGTGAATTACTCTGCCTCTTGTCTGAAAGCTCTCTCAGTCGCTCCTGGATCTTTCTCTCTCAGGTCGGCATTAAGTCCCCTGACACTCACCGACACGTCTCACACCTGGACACCTTTTTTGTGGAAGCTCGCAAATGGATAGGGCCTTTTGTGTTATCTGCCTTTTTGTTACATTTCCTATTAAAGCATCTTAGATCAGGAAGGAGCCCCCTTTGCATGCGGGAGAAGGCGGTGGCTGCTCGAGGGGACCGTGGATGTTTGAAATTGTTTTTCTTATCTCGCTAATCGGGGATTTAAGAATGGGCCAGAATGAAAATGATTGCCCCCCCCCCCCCCCCCCCCCCCAGAAGACTGTCAAAGCACTAAGGTCTATTCAGATATATGATTGTTTTCCAAGAAAAAAACCCCATTGTGTGTGGTCGGAGGGTAATTTGTCAAATTATTGTGTCTATTTGATAGAGGAGGAGGATTTAGGGTGATGTTGAGAATAATTCTTTCTCTAAATCTTTACTCTGCGTATGGCTTTCTGTAGGCTGCAGTAGCCATGTCACATGTTTCCTCCTCCTATAACAACCCACGCTATTTGTATGGAATGAAATAGTGTTGTTTGTCATGATGGGATGGACTATTTGTGCAAATGTAATTTTGCAAAATAAGTCTGGGTTGTGATTTCACCACAAGGGTGTAATGGAGGGACATGCAATTTGTCCTATTGTGCAGGTCATCATGGCCACCCTGCCTATTGCAGCAAAGCGCTGCGTCTTACCTCCTGAAAAACAGTAACCCTCACTCCAGACTAAAAGGAGCTTCTAGTACTCTTCAGATAATGAAATATTGAACGGATGTTCAAGCTCTCTCTCTCCCTCTCTCTCTTCCCTCCCCTCTCACGCACACACTCTAAGATAGATAAATTCTGCATCATTCTATTATATACTCCTCTTTTTGCATACTCCTTTTGGTCTATTTTTTCCTTCTCATCCTGGTGTAAAGTCAATTATTATATGTGTGGTGCAGTTTTGAGTTCAGAGAGATCATCGGGGCATAAACAGGCTGTTGATGTGGATATGTGTTTGAGGGCACCAGAGTTGAGCAACAGGTTGTGGCTATGTAAACATTAAAGTAAATCAACCACACACACACACACACACACACACACACACACACACACACACACAACCACAGCTCTACCACAGTATGCAGTAGGGTAAGGGTAAGTTGTAGCCCAATCAATGGATGCATTATAAAAGATGATTTGAAATAGATTAGACCTAATTAGTGTGTGTGCTTTCTCACACACATCACATCTGTTTGTGTTGAAGATATGGCCGTCTGCATCTGGTTGCCAGTGGCTTTGTGTCGGTAACAGGAGGATCATGAGGGTTGAATCTCTCACCTAATATAAATAACGTATGTGAAAACATTTCAGGTGAGCTTTTATGAGTCATTACGTTATTAATGACTTAATGGTAAGTCGTTTGTCATTTCTGTGTGTAAGCGCCACCTTTCCAGTTTAAGACTGCCAGATGGTCATGGTCACCATTGTTTGAAATCATTCCATGATATTCATTAGTGTAATGAGATGGTAAATGTCAACAGAATAAGGGGCAGACGAGCATCAGGAGGTGCATCAGGAGGTTACGCCTTGTTTGGCAAACAGCATCTCTGTTCCTCTCCCTCAAACTCAGACTTCCTTAGCAGAAGTTACTTTCTAGCTGAATTCATACTGTGTACCTTAACCCTGGTCATTTCAGCCTCTTCCTCCTGTGTCCCATGCTGGACTGATCCCTTCTCTAGACCACACGAGGTCAGGCAATAAGTCATAGTAATATAACTCAGCACTCATATCACTGTGTATTGGTATACTGTTTGTTTTTAGAAGCAATATTTCCAGCCAGCCTGAGTAATCCTCATCTGATTCTTCTTTTGACATATCCGCACAAAAAAAAAAAATTCTCTTGTTGACCCAGAAACATGTCCGCCCTCTCCTCTTTTTTGACAAATCATACTTTTTCACCTTGCCTTGCAGATCCAATTCCTGGTAATATTGCTGTGATAATAACTACATGGAAATGTAGTTTCTGAAGCATTTATATTGGAAATATACCAAGAAGCTCTCTTGGTATCCACGGCAGACTTTACATATACATCCTACAGGGACACAAAATGTCCGTTTTCATGAAAAGCTTAGGTCAAAGACAATGACATCCATGAGTCATAGTTATACATGTTATTTCTCCATTATAAAAGTATTCTTGTAGAGAGAATATACATATACACACACAAAGGATACAGGTGGATTATTTTTTTTCATGCTGTATTTGCCCAATATTTGTGTATTATTTCTCACAGTGGTCTACCAATAGACCCGTTCGTTAGTATGCCATGTCACTTGGCATTACTGGGATGGGCAGACTTTGTCAGGTCCATGTACTGTCTATTTCATCCCTTGAGTTCATCCAGGAGAGCTGCAGTCATTTAGAGCCTATTTGCCACCATGCTGTTGCAAACATTAGAGACCAATTGATGCTTTGTTAGCTCCCCATGCACAAGGACAGTGGAGGAGATAAACTCATGTTAAATCCACTTCATCATAATTGCATCCATGCATGTGTGTGTTTGTGTGTGTGTGTGTGTATGTGTGTGTGTGTGTGTGTGTGTGTGTGTGTGTGTGTGTGTGTGTGTTTGTGTGTGTGTGATTTATTTATTCATTTATAGATACTGAATGAACAACAGAGTTTCATTTGAAATATTCAAATCGGAAAAACAAGCTGTAGGTTATTTATTAATTCTTTGTACAATGATGGGAAATATCCAAATGTTTATTTACATGTAATAATCCAATGTTTACAACTCATACAGGCTACTGTGGATACTTTGCATTTTCTAGTCACGTGTTACCTGTTTGCGTATTCCGGAGGAGAAACGGAAATACGCTTAAATTCTTGTCACGCCATATTGGTCAAAAGCCCTTTTCAGAATAAAGTGCTTGATTGAATCCTCTCGTAACTCTCCACGACAGTTCCAAAATATGAGTGGATGACAGCTCGCTGGCTTCCTACTGAATCACAGGTTACTCAGTGTATTTTCTGACCTGCCAAGTCTGTCAAGGACTGTGACACTGTAGCCCAAATAACATCTCCACGCGCTGGCAGGTCAGATAAAACTGTTTGTTTCCCTTGTCTGGTTGCAGATTGATCACTGCCCTTTTCTGTCAAGCCCCGCCTGGGCACTTCCCGTGACTGAATGTTTTTTTGTCATTGGCAGGTAGTGGCTCACTATCAAACTGGCGCCCGGTCTGACACTCTAATCAAGAATATAAACGTGCATCTCGCATATGAGGACAATGCTGTTGTGTGGGAGGTTTTTTTTGTATTTATTTATTTTTTTAATGCGGAGCAGTGGCATTACTTAATATTCAAAGTAATCCATCACAGTCGGAACTAATCTACTCACCCTGGCTAAAGCTCTGTTGTGATTTTTTATTTATTTTTTTTGCTTCTCCTCTCCTGCCTAAGCAAGTGACATGCTTAACGGATGCAACCAAAGGACATATTTAGATTTAAAAAATGCCCGGCGAAATGAAGTGACAAGGTGTTAATAGGTTGGTCAGAGACGAGAGCGCCTATCATTGGTGATGGCCGTGACAGAGAACAAAAGAAAAGATCTGTTGATAGAGGGGCCTATTGGACGACAGTGGTTCCTCTCTACCCCCCCCCCCCTTGTCTTTTTCTTGTTGTGCTGAGCGAGTTTTGCACTGTACTCTAAACAGCCGTAACGGCTGGGGAATGGACATCCCTGTGGGGCAAGGTGTCTGCTCTCTTGTAGACAAACCAGGGGAGCCTAATAGACATGCTACCCAGGAGAGCCCATGAAAGAGCTAACCACCCCCTACCCCTCCTCAGGCACACACACACACACACACACACAGGCGTAAGCACACACTCCCACACACACATGGATACACGCGCATACACGCACACACATTCACACACACACACACACACACACACAGGGGCGTCACTAGACCTTATTCACTGGGGCACGTGCCTTAGTAAAAGTCTCCAGTAAAATTCTAGCGCGGCTCTAGCTGGAAACGGCATTCATGAGCGCATCTCCGTGCCTGCTTTAATCATGGCTCGAGCCTGTCACTTACCAGCCAATAAATAAAAAAAAAAACAAGGAATAAAGAAAGGGGCCATAATAGCCAATCAGGAAATAGCACCTCTGTAGCTAGGTAAGATTGAACGCAACAACCAATGAAAATCGTTCACATGATTCTTCCGAGTGTTTCGTTGTACTGCACACACACTGTGGAATCCGCTGGAGCTCGTTACATCACTTTGAGCACAGAGTAAGTCGTCCCCTGTTCAATGTTACAACAAATTCACAACTTGTTTGACAGAAAAAATGACAAGTTGATCGCTGTTAGAGAGTGTTACCCACATAACTAGCATCTGTTTTTCAATGCTTAGCGTCATTGTAGCCTAAATTTAGCAACAGTTTACCAGCTTGTGCTCTCTGACTCACACACACACTCACACCATGTGTAGGCTGCATGCACACATGCGGACAATTAATAAGGATTTACACGTATACCGTAGAGAGAGTCCTGTAAAAGTATCCTATACTGTTTGTAAAGCTGTCCTACTGTAAAACTAAACATAGCCTTCTGATAAACTATTCAGAGATGGACATCAGAAAATTCTTCCTGAACAGAGGGAGAGGAACAGTGAGGAGGATGAGGGAGGTATGATAATTTTGCCCACATTAACGGTAACATTAACATTTATGCTGGTAATAGCCAGTGCTGTGATTTTATCAATGGTTTAATGGCAAATGTAGCCTATAATAATATACACAGAATCAGAGTAGCCATCTGTGTAGATTATTATAGGCTACATTTGCAAATTATCACCAAAAGTCAGTATAAAGGCTTTAGTAGGCTATTTAATCTACAAAGAACTGCAGTATTGCCAGGATGTCTATAGGACCCTTGCCTGGGAGGGAAGTATATCTCAATTTTGACTAAAAATAAGCTTCCCTTGTGTTAGTAGGAAAGCCTATTAAATTCATGCAGTGAGTCTAGGCCTACTTTTGCCTATGTGTTTGGATGTTGCTGGATAGTGGCTGCTACAACAATTGAGGGAGAGAGTGCTGGAGGAGGAGGAGGAGAAGGTCGAAGAGAGAGGAGAAAGAGCACAGGCTGGGCAGTCCAGTACTAGGCAGGGGGAGGAGGAGGAGGAGAGAGACAGGCAAGAAACGGATGAGGACATGATGGGGGCTAGACGTAAAACTATTCAGAGTATGGAGGAGGACGTCTGTGACCTAGGGGAGATATGTGATGGTCCAAATCAGGCTAGCCATTTATTTCATATTGCACGGTTAATTAAACATTTTTTTTTTATGTATTGGGAGTTGGGGGCCTGTGCCCCAGCAAAGCTGTAGGTCTAGAATCGCCCCTGCACACACACACACACATACATGTACACACGGACATACGTGCATACACGCATACACACACACACACACACACACACACACACACTTCCAGTGCTGCTCCGTTGGTGTTACCCCCACAGCGGAGGTGTCCCTGGTGTCCTCAATCCACACAGAGAGGGACAGTTCCCAAGTGAGTCATACACCATATCATAGCCAGGCACACAGTTAGTTTTGGAGATGAATTATGTGTGTCCTGTCTAGGCTTTCCCTGGCCCTTGAGGACACCATTTGAAGAAAGAAAGAGTAAAATGTAAAGCCTAGACTTGACTTTACTGTAATTGAGTTTGAAAACTAAAGCCCACCAACATATCAGCTTGTCAGGACATGTTGCAGACAAATCAGTTTTTTTCTGGGAATTCCAGAAATACAGTGCTCTTAAAATGTCTGATGTAGGCTATCTACAAAGTTAAAGAATGCAGAGGGAGATGTTTCAGGTACACAAAATAATTATGTTACCTTACAAATCACGACATATTAACTCACAGCATTAGGATAGATTCTGTTTCTGTCTCTATGAAAGTAAAACAGCCTATGGCATATTCAGCGCAAATTCATGAAAGTTGACAATTAAATTATGAGTTTTGATAATTATGCACTCAGAAGGCCCTAACATGACTGAAATAATGTGGTGTTATCATGCCCTTAGTGTAGCTATCCAAACATGATTAAATCTTTAACTTAAGGGGCATTACACCATGTTGACACCACCTTAGCCTGAGAAATTCCAACCCGACTAATTTCCTTATTGCTTCACACATGATCAAAGAATCTGGCTGGGAATGACTGTGGGCAATGGACTGTTTCTGTGCTCCTTTTAGGAACTTCCATTAATGTAGCCCATGTTGGGTTGTAAAAGCCAATTAAAAAGATACTACTTTAGCCATAAGGAGCAGCTGGCTTGTTCAACACTGGCAATTATTTAAATGATGGCAAACCAGGGCATTTTTTACCGCAAACATTACAATCTCAGGTTCAGTGAACTTACGAAAGGCTAGCCCGAGAACAGCACACTCATCCAGTTAATTAATGCATGGACATAGCAGAAGTACAGGAAAGTATCAGGAAAGCAGGTTGTCATTGGGTTGAAAGAACATTCAAAGTAATATTATAAATCAGGGTCAAAGGTGAGAATAATGGAGCGAATGCATATGCATTAAACCCGCACATTTGACTCAAAGAGGGAGGGGAGACGGAGAGAGAAAGAGAGGGAGAGACAGAGAGAGAGAGAGAGAAAGTGCGAGTGAGAGTGTGCTTGAGGGAGTTCTGCATTAAGGATTGTGCCTTAATGAACTTTCACAAAAATAATTGATAATAGTGTATCTTTATATCACCATAAAACATGTGCTCTAAGCCCAACTGCATAGCATTCAACATTTACCAACTTTTTTAACACACTGCTTAAAGCGGCTCAACTATAACACAGTTCACGAACAATCACTTCCATTTTTGACAGAAATGACTTAAATGAGCTATTTCGTGCTTCTCCACTAAAGCGCTGAGACAAGCCCAGGGTGACTTTGACCAGGGGAGCTGTGGCCAGCATAATAACTCTACATTATCTCCGAACATTAGCTGGAGTGTTACTGGGGCTTGTGCTGCGGTCGCTGATGGGAGGCCTTTGATGTGTGTCTCATCCTCGTATACTCTCCTCCATATGCATATCAAAGCCCTGGGCAAGGCATGTGGGCTCCTCCCAGGACCTCGCCCAGTCCATAGAATGGGGCTTTATAGGGACTTGTTGACTTGAACGGCGGCAACGGCGCAATGACCCATAGAGACGCGCGCGCGTGCACACACACACACACACACACACACACACACACACACACACACACACACACACACACACACACACACACACACACACACACACAGTACATACATACACACACACTAACCTGATATACAAACAAAGACACTCCTAAATGTACTCTCTCTCTTTCTCTCTCTCTCTCTCTCTCTATCTATGCCCCTCTCTCTCTCTCTCTCGCTCTCACACACACACACACACACACACACACACACACACACATAAATGCTCACTCCTACCCATTGATTTAGAGTTAGAGTAATGCTTAGTGCAGGGAACCATGTCTGGCATTGGGTGGTTGTCCGATATAATTACAGAACGAGGTTAGTTTGTTCAGTCTCCCCATTCAATAAATCTGTACTAGGTACCCTTTTAACACAGAGATGGACCTCCATGCAGGACTAGGAAGAGTTGAAAATCCCCATTTTAGACTCCCCTCATTTATGTTGCCTCTTGTTTTACCATTCTCTCTCTCTCTCTCTCTTTCTCTCTCTATCTCTCTCTCTCTCTGCTTTCATTTGAAAGTAAATTGTAATGTTAAATTGATAAGCCATTGTGCGAGGGTGAGGGGATAGTATTTTGACTCACCCTGAATATTAAACCTGTCTGTGAGGGGGGAAATCAGTGCACGGCAAGCTTGTTTGCTTGGCCGGGGAGGAAAATTCATTGCATTGTAATAGTGTTAGCATCTCTTTGTTGTTTGCTCTTAAACAGAGTTGATGAGCTCCGAGCTTATTTATATGCTAATTCCTATAGGCGATACCTTGACATGATGACATGTAAATGAGAAGACAGGAGGATTGTTTTTTTTTATTATTATTATTATTATTATTATTATTATTATTATTTCTGGGTTGTGTAGGTGAGATGTTGTCTACTGAGTACAAAATACAAAATTCCTGAATATGGGTTCCTGAGCTGTAACAAATGTTTGCGAATATAGACAGATAGACAGCAAATCTCTTTTACACTGTGCTGTGCCAACATATCTGGGTGGAAAGCCTTGGCTTGGCCTTTGTGGGTGTCATATGGCTCTGCAACCATGATAACTTACGTAAAACAAAGGGTGGCATTTACTGTCAATTCATTTATCTCTCATCTTTCCAGGGACCCTGTGCAATGTATTTCTGTTCATGCATCCACTGACACTAAGTTCTTACAGCAAACTTTGCTCAAGTTGAAGACCGAAGGTTCAGAGATACAGTATGCGCTTTGCGTTTTCCATCTCAGCGTTTTGGGTACATGTAGCGGGTGGTCCAGGGTGAGTGAGAAATGGCCTGTCATTCATATTTCTCTGCTCTTCAACTCAGATGTCGAGTTGAACTGCACTTAGCCAAAAACTCCTTTATGAGCCACTTTACTCCACTAAACCACATAAAATATGAACATTTCTCCAACATTTAACATATTTCTGATTTATTTCCCCTCCATCACTCCTCTTATACATTGGTAGAGTTAAGCACTTCGCTACAGGGCTCAGCTTGGATTTCTTTGCTTCTTTGGATCTCAGAGGTGACAGACTGTCTGTCTGCAGCACTTGGCCTGAAATGGGTTATTTCATGGACAAAAGGTCTTCATCAGTATGAGTGGGCTCATAATCAACTAGGTCTATAAAGGGGAATAATGTCTATAATACACACACACACACACAGACACACACAGACACACACACACACACACACACACACACACACACACACACACACACACACACACACATACAACTATTTTACAGTAATTCGCTTGACAAATTCTCTATTCTTCAAACATTCTAAGACACTGTCCATACTATACACACGGGCGCGCACACATGTGTACGTGCACACACACACTTGTACTTGAGATACAGTATATATATATATATATATATATATATATATAATTATCTGCTGTGCAAATCTCTGTGTATGGCATGTTTAATGAGGCAGGCGGAGCTGATCATCCACCTACACTCACTGATTTGAAGTGGGTTACAATCAGTGTAATGCGCACCAGGCAGAGAGGGGAGGAGGGAGACTTACAACAGCCTTGTCTGAGGACCTCCACCTGATGAATGGCCCGCTCAGAGGAACAGAGGAGCATGTGTGGGGTGTGTGGGGTGGTGTGTGTGTGTGGGGGGGGGGGGGGGGGTAAGCGCTGTGGGGATGGGGTGGTGTGTGTGTGTGTGGGGGGGTAAGTGCTGTGGGGATGGAGTGGTGTGTGTGTGTGTGTGGGGGGGAGGGTGTGGGGGGGTAAGTGCTGTGGGGTTGGGGTGGTGTGTGTGGGGGGGGTGGGGGGGTAAGCGTTGTAGGGATGGGTGGTGTGTGTGTGTGTGTGGGGGGGTAAGCGTTGTAGGGATGGGTGGTGTGTGTGTGTGTATGTGTGTGTGTGGGGGGGGAGGGGGGGGGGGGAGGGTAGGCGCTGGGGGGACACAGGACAACAGCCAGCATCCTAAATAACACACGTGCATTTTAGCTCTTAGACAAGATGGGGAGATGCAACTGCCATAATTCTGAATGTATGAAGACTGAAGAATATTTTGCTCGAGGTATCTAAAATCTAACGAAACATTCACTGGAGTTGGGTTTCTTTACTGCATGGAGATTGAAAATGTTTTGGCCACAGGCATCTAATATCTTTGTTGTTCTCTTAGTGTCCACATCACTCTTCGTCCAGCTGTTTGGCCAGAAGACAGGTGGATGCAGCAGAACTGATCCAAATGACATTGTATCCTCCATGGTGTCATGTAGTCATACAAGTGTAATGAAAATGGTGAAAAAATACAGAGTAAGAGCCAAGAAAGACACGTCACTGCCTCTGTTGGACAGTATGGAGAGATGTAAGCCAGCGATAAGAGCAATCAGAATCTGTGGATATTCTCCTTTTGCGTTTCTCTTCTCAGCCCTCTTTTCATGACAGAACTGGAGTGACAGGGAACATCAGACTAGGGCAAAGCCTGTACACTAATGAGTCCCGCTGTGGGGATGGGGTGGTGTGTGTGTGTGTGTGTGTGTGTGTGTGTGTGTGTGTGTGTGTGTGTGTGTGTGTGTGTGTGTGTGTGTGTGTAACCGCCTTTCTTCTCTCTTGCCTGAGCTATGGCACCAGAAGCTACATCACTGCCAAGACCTTTCAAAGATACGCCCGATAGAATCATAAACAGATACAATCTAAGAGACATGAGCCTGCCGACAAGATCAGATACACGCTATCTTTCCGCCTCAGAACTGGGCCCGCTTTGCATTCCAGCGCCACGCATCCGCAAACAGTTCTTCTTCTGTTCCTTGCGGCCCCAATGATAAGCGTTTAATCGGAGGATGAAGTAATGCTGTGTGACTACTACTCTTTATCAAACAAGTATGGGAGGACTTGGATTCAGTGCTGCAGAAGTCTGCATAATGTATTCATTAAGACGGTACAGACTTTGTTTGTTTGTTTGTTTGTGGTTTGTGTTCTTCTCAAATTATGTCTGCCAATGGCTTTTCCCTAATACTGACTTCATTGCTATGTCATCATTTGCTGCATTTGAGGATGTAAGGATTTGCTGTAACAAAAAAGAAAGAAAGAAAGAACGAATGAAAGAAAGAACGAAAGACATAGAAGAAGAGTGATAGAGTAAATGAACATTAAACTCATGAGAGGTGAAGTGTGAGAGAAAGACAAGAGGGGGGTGGGGTTACCGAGAATGAGAGAAGAAGACAACAGTGTTATATATACCACAAGATGAATAGACAGAAAAAAAAGATGGACAGAGCGATAGATTGATGGGTAGATGATGATGATGGATGGATGGATAGACAGACAATCAAGAAGGACTGCTAGTCTGCCTGAGGAAATAGAACCCATCCCCTGGTTGCTTGCTTGTTGTGGCTGGTGTTTACACATTCAATTTTTCATATGTATGCGTAAATTATATAATAGTCTTACAGTCAGGCATCTTTTCTCTGACCCACATAGTCTTCTGCTGGAGTCTCCGTGGCCGGTTGGCATTGGCGCCCACAGATGTGTTGTGTCTGGCTCTTGCCAGCCCTGGAAAGGTCTTATCATGGGCATTACACAGCGAAAGGCCAGTGGACTAAGAACCTTTGCCAGGGAGGAGTGGAATGGATCCATGTGTCCCTATCCCGCTGTGCCTGTTTAAACAGAGGAGGATGTGTTGGCTGGGTCACTCTCACAAACAAACCTATACACACACACACACACACGGACTCTCATGCACACACACACACACACATACACACACAAGCACAAACACACACACACACACACACACACACATTCTGGTCTGAGTCCCAAGGCTGATTCTCCAAATTGTCATAAATTTTCCTTTTTGCGCAGGCTGCTCGAAATGGAACAGCCCCATCTGATTCCCTGCTTCATTTCTCTCTGTCTCTCTCTCTCTCTCTCTCGATCTCTCTCTTTCTATTTTTTACATATTTATGGCATGCATTTGAATAATACGCCTGTTTAATTACCAAAATTCATCTGGATATCAGATGGCACAGAGAATGAGATGGACCAATGCATTTGGGTGTCCAGCGTGCCACCTGTGTCATATTTAAATGCGCACCATCACCGCCTCGTGCAGCTCCTCTGAAAGACACGGAAGTGGGTAGGTGAGGATTCAGAGAGGAGAGATGAGACACATTTCCTCACGTAACTATGTGCCGTGATTCCACATTAGCGCAATCCGCTGCTGTATTGTCTAATAATAGCAGAGTGATAACCCACGGTAATAACGTGACCTGTTGATAAATCCTTATAGCTAGCAGCAGTAGCAGCTGTGATAGTTGTTACTGTTGAAATCATTTGAAACGGATTAAACGTGTAGCATTCCCAGTATTAGTTAGTAATGGAGGTATCTGCAGATACTGAAGTGAGGAAGTGTATGTGTGTGTACAGTAATGTATTAAACCAGTGGTCGCCAACCCGTCGATCGCGATCGACCAGTAGATCTTTAGGACTTGCCCAGTAGATCCCGAGAATAACAGGAGAATTAAAAACAGTCACCAAATTCCCACATGTTCGCCAACGTTTACAGGGCGTAGCCTACATTTCAGCGTGGGATAGGATAGCGCATGATTTATTCAAGACCTAGCCATCATAATGCGAGAAATTCCTGCATACATTTACAGTGCTGTCTGATAACGTTAATCTAATAATGGAGCAGCGTGAATGCGGGACCGAACGAACCAACTTCTGACTTGAACCGAACGTAACCCCAGACACACACACGCGCACAGCACCACTTTGCAGGTGCGCTCTCTCTCTCTCTCTCTCTCTCTCTCTCTCTCTCTCTCTCTGTCTCTCTCGCAACAGGACTTGTCACTGCTGAAGTCAAAACATGTTAGGTGCTTTTACATCAACTGCTAACTGACAGAAAATAAAAAACAATACAATGCCTGTATAAGGGGGTGGAGGATGTGATACTTTTGACCTGATACATTTGCCTAAATAAAAGGCCTTAAATAGAAAAAAAAATATTTTGATGCTAGGTAGATCTTGCCTTTGTTCAGGGCGAGGTTAGGGATCTTGGGCTCAAAAAGGTTGGTGACCACTGTATTAAACATTGGATGATATAATGACAATGAACATAGGCGTGCATACATAGACCCTAGGTGGTGCTACAGCACTAGGAAGTTTGCCCTTTATCAACGAAAATGCCCTTTTGAAACTTTTTTTTTATTATTAATATTATTAAGATTTTACTGAGGTCGGTTTTGAAATGATCTTTTGAAACCCTGAACCATTAAAAACGACTGAAACAATGCCCCGAAATGAGCCACCTCCTTGCCCACGCACACCCGACCTATCTCTCTTCCTTTGTCACGTGAACTCGCGTGGTCGCGCGCAGGGCACGTAAGCGTCTTCAGATAGCAGGCATGGTCGCTGACAGGCTGCTTCTCCCGTGCCCCATCCCGTGCCCCATCAGCCAGGTAACACAGATCAAGCAAAATCTTACAGTTTGCCCTCTAAGCCCAACATGTAATAATTTTGTTGTGCAGTAAAATGTCTCATTCAGCACCAAACAAGCATTTTTGCTGACTGGTCACCTGATAAACTAGTTAGATGAAGCTAGATAAAGTTTTACGCTGTAGCCCAAATCAATGACAGATAACGTGATGACCACATACAAATAATTTCGGTAGATTTTGCAAATGTATGTGTTAAGAAGAACGTTTTCTGTTGTATATGTTTTGTTAAGCAACAATTCAGACAGAAGAAGAAACGGGAAGTTCCCCATTACTGCCCATCTGCACTCATGTAATGTCAGTCAGTAGCCCACTATAACTCCTCGTACTGTTTGGTCTCTTTATTGTCTGACAGATCAAGTAAAATCGTCCAGTTTGCCCTCTAAGCCCAACGTGTAATCATTTTATTGTGCAGTAAAATGTCTCATACACTACAGCATCAAACAACTAAGCATTTTTAGCCGACTGGTCACCTGATAGCCTAAAGTTTAGGCTGTAGCCCAAGTCAATGACAGATAACGTGAGGACAACCACATAGGCTACAAATAATTTCGGTAGAGTTTGCAATTGCAAATCTAGGCCTATGTGTTAAGACGAACGTTTTCTGTTGTATAGGTTGGTCTCTTTATTGTCTTAATTGTATATTGATTTACTAATTGCAGCACAAGTCAAATTTCATTCAACATGTGCGTGTAATTTTTTTTTTTATAATTAAGTATTTCACGTGAGCTAAAAAGTGCCCCCTCCCCGCCTCCTGAGCACCTGCCCCCCAAAATGTCTGTGCACGCCACTGACAATGAAATATACTGTATACACACACACAAACACACATGCACAGACACTCACGCACGCATGCACGCACACACACACAGACACACACACAGACACAGACACACACACAAACACACACACACACACACACACAAACACACACACACAAATTGCTGCTGTCCCAGTCCAGCTCCATTGCTGCTGTTTGTGATTACTTGTAAGGAAAAGAGGCCAACCCTTGTTAGATTGCAGTTCACTATTGGAGCAAGCTATGATTTATTGCACCAGTGTAGCATTCAATTCTTCTCCCTGGACACCATTGTGTTTCTTAGGTTTCAATCCATCCAGTTCTCTCCTCTCAGTAATTAATTAGGTGTCTCCCAGCCTCCAGAAGTCTGGTGATGAGGGATCAGAGGGACTCAGTGGATCTTTGGACTCCTCTGCTGGGCTGTGCGTTGGTCTGTGATTTAATTTAGGTAACATTTTAGTGTCCTTGCCACATTCTAATGATATAATCACTGTAAATAATATCTCTAATATCTGGTATGAAACTAAGCACCACAAACAGTTTGTTTAGCGAGTGTTTGATCATCTGAGAATGATATCCCATTGGTTAACCTCTCATATTCTCCTTCCAAGAACCGAGGTTATATTCATAACCATACATTTTCAGTTTTTTTATTTTTTTATTATTATTATTTTCAATATAGCACCTTTAACAATTTACAAAAATTGTTTGGGAAACCCTAGGAGTGAGGAATTACTCTTGTTTAACAGGAGGAAAGTAGACCTGGGTTGACCCAGTAGGATAGAATAAGAGGGTTGATTGCCAGTGATTTCGGTATTTGGCGAGTGACTTAGAACCTGCCCAGTGCATGCACACAGATGTACCCCATAAACACCTTAGAGCATAGTCGTTTTAGTCTGTGTGTTGAACATTTAAATATGTCTATTTATGTATGGTAGTTCAGAAATTATTTCAATTAGCCAAGTGGTGGTTATGTGCATTACAATGGGCAATTTGAAATTCTCGGGGGAAGACGCATTTGGAGCTAATTACTCACTCGAAATTAGCTGAAATTGCCGTTTCGCTTGGGTACAGACAGCCACTGTGAGAAATCCGTCCATTACCCTCTCTGGTGCCACTGGTGAGGACTCCTTCGGTGGCCCGCACTTTCACCTTTTTCAAGATTTGCTGCTCTTGCCCCGCTAATGACGCGTGATTACTTTTAAGAGCAGGCCCAGGCTGAAATTATACTCAACTCTCCACTGACATGCTTGACAGCATGTCTGTTCTACAGATTTGAACTAATGTCATTCCTTCAAAACCCCAGAGAGAAAAAAAAGTGAAAAAAAAACAACTTGTGACCTCCATTGAAGAGCCATAGGAGAGATGTCATAGCACTTTTTAGCCAAGGTAATGTCCATTCTAAATGCAAATTGGAATGAGAAGCTTGATGTGACACTGGCTTCTCATGGCCATAGGAAGAAGGGAAATTGCTGAAACTGAAGTTCTACTGTACATAAGGCCCAGCCAGTGTGTGTAATATAAGGCATGGGCAGCTAAATGTGGCAGGTGTTTTTGAATACAGAATGCCGTCTTTGCTATGAAATGCATAAATCCTATCGGAACCATGACACATTGTGACCACAACAAATAAAGAGAGCACAGTCTTTTTTGAGCAGAATACAAAACAGATCATTCATGTTGTGTCATGTTTTAGACAAAGGTAAATCTGTCCTTGGAATAGATGCCCTAGGTAAATATTTTTACTTTTCTTAGCACAAAATGCAGAGTTCACTACATTTGACTACATTACTGAAAGTGTGTATGATGTGCATGAAAGGGCTTTGGTCCATACACTACATGAGTCGGGATGACAGAATTCGGGGTGTTTGGTAAAGTTAATTATGTCCATAGGATGTGTTGCTGAAAACATGATGTGCACAAGAGGGCTTAGGTCCATACATTCTATGAGTCCATGAGTCGGGTTCAGAATGCATTCCACCCCTTCAAAGGAAGGACTGCACAACATTTCTTAGTTGTCATGATCTGTAACAGATTTAGCCCAAGTAGATGCTGTGGTATATTATTCAGCACAGTGCTTTCAGTGCACATTGCAATTTCAATGAAAGAAACTTCACTGGTAGTCATGGACTCACATCAGGGTTCCTATGTAGATGGATCAATATCCAGGTATAGTGTCATTAAAATATTCTTTGTGTGACTGGGTTCACAAGAGGGGTACTCACAGGGTGCCTATGTGTTCAGCTATTGACCTTCTGACTGTTACAGACCTCAGTAGTTGTTTAGTGTTTATTGTATGGAGGGATTCTTCTCTCTCCTGTGAAACCCCCCGCACATGAGTTGTCACAACTATAGCCTTCATACTACACATGTGTGAGGGTGCACTGAGAATACAAGATGTACAATTTTAAAAGTATTTCTGTACAGGACCATGGATTCCTCCCCCTGTCAAAGTTAGATGATCAGATTTTGCCGCTAGTAAAAAATGTCTTTCCCCCTTCCTCGAAAGACTCAATAATCTCTTTGTTCTTATTACAGAATGGAAATGATCATTGAAATCTTTACCTTGTATTTACACAATATACATTTAAACATTACTGTTGTTGCCTGTGGCCATGTTGCGCTGTTCCTGTGTTTCTGCCAATGTGGATATTGGGAGCTAGTGATCATGGAGTAGTTTGTTTCTCCATGTCCCTTGTGGACACAAGTGCATTGAATCATTAGTATGCCATTATGTCTGACATTAATGGATTCTTTTTCATTTGCCTGAGAAGCAGGCAGAGGTTTTGGAGCCATACGTAAGTAGTCATATTGACTTGGAGGCCCCTCTTGTTTTCTTGCGATTGCCTGTGTGTGGAAACAACGGGCCTCATCTATCAAGTGTCTATGGTCGAGACTACATTTACTGTTGATTATTTCAGAGCAATTGAAGAAAAAAAAACCCCATTACATTTACTGCTGGGAAATTTGGTATGGATTTCTCTCAGATGACTGCTAACTAGTTATGGATGTGCTTAGAAATGCTTTCAGTAATACAAATGGCAAAGTAGCATTAAGCAAATTGGTATGATTTTTGTAATACCTCTCAAAGTGCCATGCTAAAGGTTAATTTATTGGATTTACATTCATTTATTCACTCATTCATTCATTCATTCATTCATTCATTCATTCTTTTATTCATGCATTCACTCACTCACTTATTCGTTCATTCAGCCGTCCATCCATCCATTCATTCATTCATTCATTCTTTTATTCAGTCATTACAGTAATGTATTCAATAAGCCAGTCAATGAGCATCCTGTAAAGTTAAACAGTGGTATCAGTGGTAAATACTGAGGAACTACACTGTATGATCAAATCTGACACACTATAATTTGACCACCAATAGGTATTTTATCCGCTAGTTGCACCATGTTAAACCATGAACTTACAGTAAATGTAAACAATATGAATTGAATGCAAGGTAAAACCAAATTAACCTGACTCCGCCAGATGGATTTGCTCCGCATATCCATCTGGGAACTTTTCATTGAAGAACTTTTGGGAAGGGGCGGACATACTGGTTAGCTGATTGGATAAACCATCTGTCTATCACCACCTTTGTTGGTTATCGACGGGCCAAATCAACCAATTAGATGAACAAAGTATTCTTCTAATGCCGTGTAACATACAATTAAGTTAGGTAACGTGACAAACGTTAAGATGTTTTGACTTACCATTTATGAACCTAATCAACGACAATTCCCATCAAGTTTTCACGGTAGGCCCTACACTTCTGAAGATAGTATATTCCTCCATTATGGACTGGAATCAGCCGTGGAGGATGTCTGTGTCGTTCATTCCTCCCAGCTGCATGGCTGAGACTCATAGCTTCACAGTTTACCCAGGAATACTTTCTAATTTGAATAAAACTTGCGCGATAGCTATGCTCATCTCTGTGGATGCCGTCATGTTGTTCGTTGCGTCACACCTCAACCCGCCTCAAAGCCAACGCTGATTGGATGTTCGTTTGGTGAACTGCTCCAAATTTTCTTTAACGGAAAGTATCCAGACTGATCTGTGAGTGAAACCCTGAAGCTCGCGAGATCAGGATGGTCTCACGAGGCTAAAACCAAATAGACAAGTACACCAAATGCATAAAATCGGAAAAAAAAAATCTAAACAAACCTAAATGAGAGAGAGAGAGAAAGAGAGAGAAAGGAGGAAGAGAAGCAAGTAAAAGAGCCAGAGGAAGGACTCTCGTTGATCCTCGAAACTCTCTAATAATAACAATGTCTTGCTCTCAATAACAATGCCTTGCTCTCCTATCCAGGGCACTGTTTGGTCAGCTGGGGTGGAAGAGGCCAGCTGTCAAATTCAAATGAATAGGGTATACTGCAGTACCTAACGTGCAACTACACAAAGACTGCACACAGATACTTTAGATTGTAATTAAACGAAGATCAGACTGCTGCCACATCAGTTCAAGACCAAACAAATTACACATTTCACACATAATTGTCTAAGATGTCTTCTCTGACCACAACAAACAGTGGCGGTCCTACTGTACCTTGTATGATGCCCTGGGCGACCGCCGCCTAGTCCTGCCACCACCCATGTGTCATGACAAAATGCCACCCAAGGCGGCTGCATGCTTCGCTCTTGGCAAAAACCGCTACTGACAACAGAGATATGAGGACTTTGTGTGGATTTTAAGTTATTTTTTCCATCCTACAATTCATTAATGTATTGATCCCTCCATCCATGCAATCTTATAAAGTTCTTGTGTTAAAATCTGAATTTTTACATTTCTGCAATCTACTCACTGGGGCAAATTGTCTCAACTAGTGATTGAAGGAGTTGATTTAAGTTGTTTTCACTACCTGAAACTAACTAAAACAACTGGTTGGTACAGTAGCTGCCACCACCCATGTGTCATGACAAAATGCCACCCAAGGCGGCTGCATGCTTCGCCCATGGCAAAAACCGCTACTGACAACAGAGATATGAGGACTTTGTGTGGATTTTAAGTTATTTTTTCCATCTTACAATTCATTAATGTATTGATCCCTCCATCCATGCAATCTTATAAAGTTCTTGTGTTAAAATCTGAATTTTTACATTTCTGCAATCTACTCACTGGGGCAAATTGTCTCAACTAGTGATTGAAGGAGTTGATTTAAGTTGTTTTCACTACCTGAAACTAACTAAAACAACTGGTTGGTACAGTAGCTGAAATAGGTGCTGTGAACATCTTCATTAGTATATTACATTAAATCTATAAAGTGGAGCATGTGGTAGGTAGTATTCAATAGATTCTCTGAACCATAGGAATTAATATTGATTCTGTATCTTTTTAATTGCAGTTGGCCATAATATCCCATACAACTTTCCTAATTCAGACTTGGAATGGACTTTTAGTCAGATATCTAAATGGGCTTGATGATGCCATTTTTAGATCAGTTCCATTGTGGAGGGTTTTGCGCCAAGTTGAGTAATTAGTGGTAATGCAATGGATATCACATCATTCAATTAGTTTGGTCTGGACGAGCGCAGTATTCATAGATTAATGAGTTGTAATTTCAACTAGTCAAACAAGAGTGATTATTTAATTTTGCCTTTTCCATTCCACATTTGTAAAGTGCCACACATAATATCTAACAGTGTTCTGTCTTTTAAACAAAGGGTCGTAGATCATTTTTATGTTAGAAGATCTGCACAATTGCATTAGGAACTACCCTCAAAAAGGAGGCAGAGCTTTCTAGCGGTTCATGGGGACATACAAGTGGTTTCATGCTTCACTGCTTTCTTACAGTGCTGATTGACTTTTTAAAGCACTAAAGTTGACAGCTAAATTATACCCTCACATTATACCAATGAAATTGATCCCACAAAGCAGGATGTGCTCTACAATGAAACAGGCATTCAAGAGAATAATAGTCCAGTTAAACAAACAATAGGCACAATAATTGAACTGAAGCCCTTTTTATGTATTCAAATGAAAGGACAAGTCAACAAAAACTAAGCAAAGAAAGACTGCAAGGCCTTAGTAGAAAAACATCTAGGAAAAAAATCACCAAATATCGAAAAAAAGTGACACCAACAGGGTCAAGTCCACAGCATACAGTGCGTCCTGCTGTGTTATATTTACTGTTTGTTGAAATAGACACCCGTTTGGCCAGCACTATTTAGTGGGCTCACACCCTTGGCAATAAAGCTGTTTTTGTCACATACTGTTTGCTCTTAATGTATACAAACTTTGATCATTTAAACAGGGTAAACAGTGCCATAGAAGGTGGCAGACGTATTTGTTCATGAATGACTGAACTTGGACTGTCATTTGCTGATTTAATTTTTTTGGTCCACAGCAAATGGTTTTCAAATGCTTCTCTCTGCTATGGTAATGTTGAGAAAGTGATGGTAATTTTTTTCTCTCCATTTATTTTTTAAATACATGAAATTAACTCTTTCTGCATTTTTATATGTGTGTGAGAGTAGTCATGGTAAAATAATTCAAAGAGTGTTAATCTGTCAATCTTCCAAGTTTCATGGAAATGTATTTTCTGCTGAGAGAAAAAGCAGGACCGTCACGAATGCGGTAACAAATAGGCTAGGCTATGTAGGCTAAAGTCATATCGTGGGTAGTTTATTATTTCGTTTTGGCAAGTAGCCATGTAATAAGCGGGATACTGTATAGAACGCCAGTCATTATTGAAAAAATAAGTCCCTTCAGGGCGGAACAAGACCCCTCCTCTGTGCGTCGGGGTCCGGTTCGCCCTGTCGGGACTTATTTTCCCAATAATGACCGGCGTTCTATACATTATCACTTACTTAAAAAGCATCACCATCTCACTATACCCACTATAAATAGGCAAGGACGTATTAACCCTAGCGCCAGAGGTTTTTTTTCGAAACGTTCGATTTTGACATCTTCATTTCAAAAGGCTATATCTTAAAAGTGATAAGAGATAGAGACTTTCTGTAAATTAGAGAAATATTAAGGATGACCCAAAGTTTATGAAGGGATTAAATGTTTATATCTAATTTGCATATTATGACGTCACATGGTGGCAGGCATCTTGGATTATAGAATTTTCATGAAAAGTCGCATGTTTGAATGATAAAATGCACCACTTTTTTCCCCCCAAAATGTCCCTCACCTTCTGTATGCTATATTGCACAATACTGAATGCTCAGGTAAATACTAAGTAGTAAACAAACTGTGTAAAAATCATTACTAATAAATGGCAGAAACAAACCAAATGCATGTAGAGGTAGACTGGCCTTTTGCTGTAGAGATTTTCCATTCACTACATACAGTAGGCACTCTGATTCCATGTATGGGGCACATATATATTATTCAGATGACACACAAACACAAGTAGACAAGACCTGTTTAGTTCAAAAGCTCACTTGCCATGGCAAGGCACAGATCAGGAGTGAGATGACAAGACAAGACAAGAGACAATGTTAGTATTTGTTTTCTTTTTGTTGTTTTTGTTGATGTTTTTTTTGTTGTTTTTTTCTTAGCTGACAAAGACACACACATCACAAGGACATGAACACACAAAAAGGAACACATAGTGTATGTCCTAAATGGTCAGGGAAATAGATAGCAAATCAACAGTGTAAATCATTACTAATAAATGGCTGACAATTTTTTTTTTTATGTAGCAGGCCTTTTGCTGTAGAGATAATGACTATCCATATCCATATCCTATCCATACAGGGCCGGCATTCCCATCATCTTGTGATAGACTATGCATGGCCTAATGGCTCTCCTGCCCCGTGTCACCACCTCTGCTCCTGCTGCGAGCAACATAGCCAGATCTGCCTCGCGCTCGCGTCGAGTGGAGAGAATTTGCGCAGCTCGGACTAGGCCTACATTTCATTCTCATTGCGACTCCCCACACTGCCTCTACGTTCCCCCCTAACTGTTCTATGAGCACTTCGACCTCGTCTAACATACCCAGTGGCATTAGACAAAGGCTCCACCACGTTACTGTCGCCGCGATTGCGGAGAGGCACACGGTCAGAAGACAGAAGCTAGCGCTACATGGACATTAGGCTACCTCCAGCCTCGTTCGCCACACCACTAACACCCTGCTAACTTCCCGATGAACACTCCGACCCCGTGAAACATTATTCCCACCACTGACATTGGGCAAACGATTCAACGTTTGTGCTTGGTGTAAGCTAAACTCTCACTTTGTCCAGCTGCATCATTGCAAGGCAGGGACGCATCTGAAGCCTCACTAAACGAATCACCGTCATTTTCTGAAGGCAGATATTCCCCTTCAGAATCAGGGTCCGCGAATAGAAGACCCAACACTTCATTTCAGGTAAACTTTTTTGATGCCATTAGACGATAATCTAATGGAAATACTTGCTGACGTTGACAATATCGCTCTGATAAAGTGGCTCACACGCACACTAGCTCCGGTATTGCACGCACTGATTCAATGCGCTGTAGCTCAAAGGTTTTGTTTAAAGAATGCCCTTTTTTGGACTCGGGGATGACGTATGACATGTCTGCCATCTAGTGGAGTGGAGGTCGAACGAAATATGACACCCTATTTGACTAAATCGGCTGTTTTATTCAGTACCGCATCTTGTCGACAAAAGTCGACCGTGGCGCCTAGAGGGTTAACATTTGGGGTTGATCACTACAACTAACAAGACTACATCACAGTATACCCACTACAACTAACTAGACTACAACACAGTATACCCACTACAACTAACTAGACTACATCACAGTATACCCACTACAGCTAACAAGACTACACCACTGCTCACATGCACACACTCACCTACATGCACAGAAAGTGGGTTGACAAATTGACAAACATGATTTATTTCTCAGAGATAAGTGGTACATCTAGTTCATATTGGGATTCAGATTGAGTCATTACTTTGGTTAATGAAGGTCTAAAGTACTCTGCAATGGTTATCATATGATAAATGTTGTTTTACTTAATTGTAGTTAGAAGATGTGTGACTTGTGTCTGAGGGTTTGCAGTTTTTACAGTTTTCTAAGAAACCTTTATCAATAAGTGGGAAGATCATTTTCCTCAGGAGGCTGTCACTAGATGAGCGGAATGTGTTCCTCAAAAGGCTTTAAACAATTACCAGGGACCCTTTGGTGCAGTGCAACTCAAATGGAAAAAAAGAAAACATTTCATCGCCAGTCTCTAGTCATTTGGCTGATTCCATCCTGCACACAGCCATAGCAGAGGTGATAGCAGCAGGTTTTTCCCTCCTCCACGGCTGTGTGTGTGCGTGTGTGTGTGTGTGTTGCTTACAGCTATGGTCTCTGTGGTCTCACATTTCCCATTGGTTTGACTGTTTCCAATTGAAAGCCCATTAACGGCGGGAGATAATGACTCGGGAACTCGTGTGGAACCCACTTTATGAACCAGCCCAATGTAGCATGAGGCCATCAGTATAATGCAATGGGAAGAAAAAGGGGGAAAAAAAGTATTATAACGATCTCTTACCTAACATGTGCGCGCGACAGCACATACACACACACACACACACACACACACGAATACCTTCATATGCATATACACACCTTCATACGCACACACACACACACACACACACACACACACCTTCATACGCACACATGCACACAAAATGTACTCTTAATACCTCAATGTGAAGACCTAATGGTGAAAACAGTGAAAATAACTCATCCTAGATATACTTAACTCGACAAGACATGAAATTGACTCATCAGGTGGAGACTGTTCGACCTTGCTGTTCTCTCCATTTCCGTATCTACTACATGGTGCGTGTTATTTCTACTTATGTTTATATTTGAAAGAAAAACACTGTTTCATGAAGTACGGGTCAGGTAGGGCTGATCTTGAACCTCTGGTGGGGGGAATAAAGGGGGGATATGAGGAGAGGAACGGAGGGAGAGAAATACAGAATCATCTACAGAGGGCTGCTGAAGAGTCTCACAAACACATACAGCCAGGAAGAAGAGAAGAGGCTCTTGTGCCTCTACAAGTTGACTAAGTGGCTGTGGATGTGTGGCACTCGAGGGTGAAAGAATGGAGTGTGTGTGTGTGTGTGTGTGTGTGTGTGTGTGAGTGTGAGTGTGTGTGTGTGTGTAGGAGCTAATACTCCCACTGTAAAACCCCGGTGGGGAACTTGGTGGTGGTGTCTTACTTTTATACCACGTTCTTAAGCCAGGGGAACTAACCCCTATGCAGATCTCTCTCTCTCTCTCTGGCTCAGCCATTGGGTCCCGGCTGGTATCACTGCCACAGACTGTGTCTGAAGCCACTTCAGACTCTGGGAGTTAAGAGAATCGGAGTCGAGGAGAGTAGCTCATTACCTCGGCTCTTGCACCACATCCGTTCAAGGCACTCTTGTTATGCGGCGGCGCTCAAGGCCTAGCCTCTGTCGTAAACTACAGAGTTCAAAATCTGCACTAGCGCTAAGTTGGAACAGAGTAAGAGCATTCAGTGTTGTGTTGTGAAGTCTATTTGGCATTATATATGTACCAAAGAAGCATCAGGGGAAATGAATTATGTAGTAAAGAATTAACAGAACATCAGAGAACATGACACCATGCATTTGCAGGCTTTACATAATACAGCAAGTAATTACACTAATCAAATAATGCAGATAACAGAAGTCATTCGGGGAATGCCTATGAAAGTGAAGCTTATAACTAACATCAAGGAACATTCCCTAGAAGGGCATTCTTTGATAATAGTATTTGTAACAGTGCTTTTAGTAGCACTGGCCAAACATTTAAACCCAGTTTTTATTTTATGCCTCTATAACCTTGGAACAAATGATGTCTAAAAACAAATAAAATGTTCAGGACTACGGTTGAAGAGGGAAGTAATTAAATTAGGCCTTACCTTTGGCAGAACTGTGGGAATATGTCCCTTAAAACAAGAAATATATAATTAATTAGTCTGCCAGAATTAACATCATACATAAATTAACATTGGAATCTGTCACTCTATGTGTACATCAACTTTTGCTATGTGTATTTGTAGGCTACAGTGTTCCTCTACTTCCATTTGGTGGAAGTTAAAGTTAATGTGAGTTACTGTAATTTTACGATTTCTATCACCACCACACTAATCTGCAATGACTAAATTGTTTCCCTGAGATCCACTTTGTAATTTATGTTAGTTGACTTTGATGAAAGAGATTGATACTGTAATGTCCTATACAGTTCACTCATGTCAAACAGCTTTGATGTGCCACCCCTTTCAAACCTAATCCAATGCATTAGTTCTTTTAAGTAAGAAATGCCATTGAACTTGAATGACATTTCACGTCTTGATTAAATTTCCCTCCCTAGTTTCATCCGATTGCTCCACTCAGAAGAGATACTCCACAACCGAAACGTGCTATTAATTCATCCTGTTATGGAGGCAGGGAACAAGCCTTTGTCCCAGTCGCTGAACCTCATGAATCATGTCACGGATTCACTGAGGCCCAAACTTAATCAAGGAAGTTTGCAGATTAACTTTCACTATTCCGCCAGACAGACATGGCTGTTGCAATCCAGTAGGTAGGCCTAAAGCAAATTAACACTGTCGCTGGATATATGTAGATTACATTTGCTTTACATTTACATTTGCTTAATAATCCAAAGCAATTTGCCGAACAGAGAAAATTGTTAACAATGACTTGTAGCCTAGCTTCTCGTGGTCTCTAGCAAAGTGGAGGATGATGGATTGTCAGTTGCTCGGCTGTCCAATTTACCCGCCAAAATCCAGGTTTGAGACACGTCAAAGTTTAGTAGTGGTGGAAGCCGTGGGTTGTCAGTTGGAGACGAGGGAGGAGGAAGTGAAGCGGGCGGCTGAGTAACGTGATTAGCCTCTCAGCTGCAACACGGTGATGTATGAGAGGCAGGCCCGCGAACATTGAGAGCACTTTGATGAGCGCTCACACCGTGATTTACAAGTGTGACAGCGTGTCCTTTTGTGCTTGGAGTGCTTTTTCCCCATTACGTATAACCAAAGCAGCCCAAATGGGCTGATTCAAGGACACACTCGGCTGTGAAAAACTAGCATTGACCTTGGCTGTTCACACGAGTGTCTCCCAAGAATGATATAGCCAATGCCTCTCCTCTCCGCACCGATCGGCAGCCACGTTGTGTGTCCCATCAGATCAGGATGTTGGCTGAATCATGCAAGGACAAAAGTGAGAGGGACTGGGTAGCGTAAATGAATGGGTAGCGTTTGCTTCTGTTTACCGGCCTCTAAAATCGGTCAACAATCAGCAGACCCATTCAAATTGTAATTATGCAAAGTCATACGGTTCAGTGCCATCTCGGGACAGAGTTACAGTAAATGTCAACGTTGAATCGATGTCTGTCCTGACTGTTGAAGGCAGTGGATTAAATCTATTAGTACAGAGTCAAACAGGGGATATGAAAAAACAAAGACCCTTACTGCCCTTGGCTTCATTAAAGTTGATCACCCGATTTTAATACGTCTGCATTTTAATACTGTGGGCTGGGTGACAGGTAATAAAAGTCAATATATGCAGCACATCTTGATAATTTGTGCAAAACCCCAGAAATAATTAGAGTTTTATTGCATTTGAACTGATCCATAATTTGATACCCAAAAGAGAGTGCATTGCAGTGTGTGTGTGCAGATGAAGTGTTTTAGCGCAGAGCAATTCCTTTCAGGCGCCGATTCTGTGTTTGCTGGGAATTACAGTGTCATTTTGATTTATTTGCATTGCAAAGAATTGACAAAAGGGCTTCCTTTTTAAAATGAATATGTGCCACTCATTTTGCAGATCAAGTCAGACGACATACTCATGTACCACTGATCATCCACCGTTCAGAATTTAAATGGCTGTTCGTGATCAAATATATTCTTATTTGGCAGTTTTTTTTTTAAACGAGAAGTGTTTTGAACATTTCAGATGTGACTTGGTGATGGCCTGTATGCTCTACTCAGGCGGCAGAGAACATTTTGTGCTTATTAAAAGTGAAAAGCATTACGCTCCTACAGTGACTGTCGAAATCTGTGGCAATGAAGTAATTAGTTCAAAAGTGCAGTCCTTATGGTTCTTTTTCTCCACCTCTCCCTCTGCTTCTTTCACTCTTTCTGTTCTTTCCGTAGTTCTTTAATGCAGAAAAGGAAAAAAAGAAGTAGATTTAAGCCATTATACTTTGATGACTTGCCGGGCCATCTTGTGCTTTCTCAACACCAGTGATTCTCTATAGGTCCCCTTAGGCTTGCCATCTGGGCTTTCCAGGGGGGTGCAATGGGGAACTCTCAGAGCCAACTGTCAAGGACAACTCTGGACATTTCCAAACTCAAAGGGAAACTCTCTTCTTTCAAAGATTGTCTTTGTGTGTTGTTGTTGTTGTTGTTGTTGTTGTTGTTCATACTTGCCTGTAAAAGCCTTGGAACCTATATTCATATTTTATATCACAGATTCATGTTTAAGATGAGAACACAAGTCTGTGGTCTTCTGTATGATGTTGAAGTGGCTTACCTTACACATAGAGAGGCTATGCACAGCAATTCAATCTATACTAGTATAAGACATAGCATAGAGCATAAACAGACAGATACACACACACACACACACACACACACACACACACACACACACACACACACATACACACACAAACACACACTTAAAACATGAAAGAAGCAAGAAGATTTTTTTTCAAAGCACCAGTCAAGATTTGTCAACAGTTGTATAAAAGCGGTGCAACCTCATTGCAATAATATCTTCCCCCGAGGCAGGCCTCTTTTTGTGTGCCACTCATATGAGATAAAGTTTGGGTGATAAGTCTTTCATTACGCTTACCTTGCCTCACAGTTCAGATTTCCCTTCTCCTTTGCTCCCTTTGTTTATTTATTTCTTGCATTTAACTCTTGGCAGGATTCCCTTTCTCCGTAATGAAGATAATAAATAATGCAGACCTTTGATCATGTCAGATAATTGGGTCTCTGAGCCATTGAAGCAGTTAGGCTTAACTGTTTTAAGCACCACCGACATGCCAATTAGAGACTGTATTTCCGGGGCTCAATTATAGCATTGTATGTGTGCTTCCTAAGGCATTCGTTTGGACTGGAAAGTGCAAATCAGAAGCAATGTGTCAGGTTAGTATTATGGTCTGGTGGAGGGACCCGAAATCGCCCGAAACGAAGAGTTGAATATTTGAATGAATGCGTGAATAACATCACCACATGGTGCTTTTCCTGTCAAGTCGGGTGGGGAAGTTTTGGAGGCAGCACTGATTTGTACCACAGGTTTTCATTTTGTGGGAATTTAAGAAAAGAATCAAAGAAATAAATCAACCTCAGCTCATTTGAAGACCTCAGATTCATCAATCATGTACTGTACAGGTTTATAGGTACATGGTTGTCAGAAGATCTAAAAAAGCACCCTCCTTCTCTCTCCCTGCTAAGCATTTCACTATCTCAACCAGCAAGACCGTATGGCAGAGAGAAGATTAGGCCTATAAATCGTACCTTAAACCAGCAATATCTCTTCCCCTTTTATGGCAGTAAATCCCTTTTAAGGATGGGTTAAAGCCCTTTTCCTCTGATCACCCTGTCAAAGAACACTGCAAACGGTGAATATAAAATTACCTGCTGTAATGTATGTAAAACTGCCTATCCCACATCTAAAACAATGAATTAGTGTAAGTGGAGAACGGAGAGCAAATGCGGTCAGTCTTCACACATAGCCCGCACAGCACAGGTGGTCAGTGTTCATGTAACGGAGGTGAACTGAGCTAGCATGCTAGCTAGCATGCAAGTATCTATCTATCCAGGCTATCTAGTTGCACGTCTAAATCCTCACTCACCCTAACCTTAGGAACACTTCTAATTGCTGAGTTGGAAGCCTGGGCTTTTTAGCTCAGTGGTTAGAGCGTTCGACTCCCATGCCGGTGTGTGTTGCGGTGGCGGGTTCAAGGGCTGTGAGCGGCAGACAAACCCACCTCTGTTACATTCACACATAGCTTGCACAGCTCAGGTGGTCAATGTCCACAGATCAACATAGCTTGGCTTCACTGACAGACCTATTCGCTTTTTGTTGAGAACCGAAATACACCCACACTTTCCATGTGAAAAAAAAAACGGAGCGTCATGTATAACAGGTTGTGAATGAAACCATTTTCATTTGAAATTGCCATTGAATGCACAGCAACAAAGCACCACAACAAGCACCACATTGTGGGTGTAATAATCAAATTGAATGTTATCAGAGTAAACCCTGAGTAAACCCGACTCAAATAAAAGTAAAATAGATAATTGAATTATATAATTAAATATTGCAATAGTTTGCGCTACTGTATCGATATAATTGCATGCACAAAATATCGCGATACTGAACAGAATGTATCCCTTCATATACAACAATTGGCACACAGTACATTGTGAAGGTGAGGCTGGATTAAAGGTGCTCTAAGCGATGTTGGGTAACGTCACTTCTGTTGACGTTCAAACAAAACAGAGAGCTAGCTCGATACTCCCTCCCCCTCCCTCCCGTGCAATTGAAACTCCTAAACCGTTTCTGGAGCCTGGCTGTCCACCGAGACCACATTTTTTACAGTGTATTCAGGGCAGCAATTGTGAGGCCATGTTTTCTGTACGTGACAAAATTTGTTTTATCTTAGAAACCGCGAAACATCGCTTAGAGCACCTTTAATAATGTATAACATCAAATGTACAACACATTTAAACTGTTATTGGGATGAGAAGTCCACGGGAATGAGACTAGTTGCTAGAGCATGGCTGAGTAAAGTTGAGGGAGTCGGTATGCTGCCAGGCTGGCTAGGATCCTTAGTCCTAAATCCTTCTCCATTTCCTGCAGGCCTTGAGAGCACTGTCCTCTTCACAGATAAACTAAAGGCAAACCATCTTCTTTCTTCCTAGACCAGCAAGGACATTAACGTCCCCCCATTTTTGGAGCTCAGTCTCTGCCTCCACCAACACCACCCGTCATCCCTCCCACCCCCTCACCCTAACCCGCATCACCCCTTTCCATTTGGACGTGTCATGGCTGTCTGATGTTCCCCTGTGGGTAGGGTCGTCAGATAGCATGGGCCACATTTCCCCTCTCCCTGACAATGCTCAACTCTACCTGTCCTTCACCTGTCACAAGTGCTCGCCTTCAGCTGCAGGTGAAATGAGCTCCGGTGAGCCCGCGGAGGTACAAGGAGACAGTCGGTGGGTGCAGTATGCCTGGACTGGCCTGGGTTGCTCAAACGGATCACCAAGTCTACCCCTTTACCGCTTTAGGGCATGGGAAGAAATCAGAGGAACAAGCAAAAACTGACATTGCAGTAAAAGTTATATGTTTTATGGATATTGTCATTGCATGCTGTGTGTGTATGTGTGTGTGTGTGTGTGTGTGTGTGTGTGTGTGTGTGTGTGCGCGCGCGTGTGTGTGTGTGTGTGTGTCTCTGTGCATGTGTGTGTGTGTGTGTGTGTGCACGCGTGTGTGTGGGTGTGGGAGTTGCATCAGTCATGAATGCATCTGAGACACACTCTATTTCTCAGTTTTCTTATCCTGCGGCTACTTGCTGGGTGCGGTTCTCAGACTGAAAGTAGTGGGCATGCTAATGCCCACCTGTCCAAAATGACAACCAAATTCCACCCAACAGAAAGTAAAGAACTTGTTCAGAATTTCTCCTTATATCCAACCTAGAGTTCTGTAGAATGCCTATTACTGTGTAGCTGATTACCTGTAACTCAGTGATTCTTAAACTTTTTGTCCGGCGACCCCCCAAAAAAACATGGGCCAAGTCTCGCGACTCCTTTCTCTCTAACCGGTGGAATTTGGTTTCGAAATGTTGTGAGATGGGCATTGGAAACAGAGGCAGAAAATGTCTTCTCTCATAGGTAGGCTATGTCAACATCAAAAGCATTATGTCAATGGCAGCCTTTGACTAAAAACCTTTACAAAAATGTCTTTAATCCAGACTGCGAATTATTTCACGACCCCTCCAGTTCGAGAACCACTGCTGAACACAAACAGGCTACCTCACTTCTGCAAAAAATAACAAGGATAGTTCATAAGTATAAGTATAAGTATATATACTCTTTTGATCCTGTGAGGGAAATTTCATCTCTTCATTTATCCCAATCCGTGAATTAGTGAAACACACTCAGCACACAGTGAAGTGAAGCACACACTAATCCCGGCGCAGTGAGCTGCCTGCAACAACAGCGGCGCTCGGGGAGCAGTGAGGGGTTAGGTGCCTTGCTCAAGAGCACTTCAGCCGTGCCTACTGGTCGGGGTTCGAACCGGCAAGCCTCCGGTTCCAAGTCTGAGGTGCTAACCAGTAGGCCACGGCTGCCCTCACTTCATGCACATCTGCTTGTGTGAGTGTGCTCCTGTCAGTGTGCATGCATGCATTTGTAGTTGCTTATCGTTTCTCATATTCTATCCATTCTGGACTAGCCTGACGAGCCAGACCCACATCAAGATGTAGGGTCTGGGGACTCACCATTCACAGTGCTCAGTCCAAGGGGCGGGATAAATGGTTGTCTTTCAAATTCCCTCTGCACGAAATAGGATAGCGCTACAACTCATTAGTCCCATGCGTTTTCCCACCAGCGGAGCTAGTTGGCTAGTTGTTCAAACTTTTGTCAACTTAAAAAAAGCTTAACTCGTGTCACGCTGTTCGCCAACAGCAACATCCATCTTCTTTGTTTTCAAGTAACAGCGAATTCACGCCAAACCGTCGCAACTCTACCATCATTATGTTAAGCCCGCCTACCGACTCTATACACAATGTGATTGGCATGATCGAAGTTTAATTTTTCCAGCTCTGTCCAATTCTGGACAGTTTTCATGTTACTTTTAGTCCCAGTTTAAAGTCAGACACCGGAGGGAGTCAAAAGTTAATCTGTCATGAGGGCAAAGTGAGAGAGAGCATCTTCTTCTACAGTACTTTGGCCTCTACCCTCGGCCTCTTCCAATGATGCCCCTCACACTTGCACTGCCAACGTCTGGGATGGTGTGCTGAAAGCTAAGCTTTACTTAATCTCCTCAGACTGGGCTGCAATTATGATATCAGCTGCTTGTCACTTCAGTATTCATAATTTCCCATGACAGATTGCGCACTATTTTTACTCACAACTTTGTAATGTACCCCCTTCCCCGAGGATTTGGAGAGGAAGCACTCCGGCTTAAGTGAGTTTGATGGGTTATTCGATGTGACAGGACAAGAGATGAAGAGGTCAGTCAAGGATGAATTCAGTTTCCTTTGGCTGGGATTCCGGTTAAGGCACCTTGGCCGGCTTTGACAACCCAGCCATCGTTGAGAGGAAGGATTTAAAAGGAAATACTGGGAAAGATAGTGAGGAGGGAGAGAAAATGAAGCCCCTTTGGAAGAGGCACGTTCTTGTGGGGGAGGGGAACAAACCTCCCGCTCTGTTTTTCTTTTTTTTTCTTCGCTCTTTAATTGAAGTTAGAGTAAACCACAGTCCTTAAAAAAAGAGGTATTTTGCACTGTCATCGCTGTCACTTCACTAACTTTAATTGATGTTGCAACAATGGCGAAAAAAAGGGTATTCACGGTTGCTTATCACTGTGCATTGAGCTGACAGGTACACAAGTCCATATTGTAATAAATGTTTCAGTGCACATATGGCATGGTGCTCCGCGGAACAGGAGATGATGCTTTTGTTTAGCTAACTGGAATTGGTAACAATTTGCTCCTGTCAAGTGCCATGTCTCCAGAGCATAGAGAAGTATGGAATCTCTGAATGCCAGCTCGCGCTGTTCGCCTTGTGTGCTTTCCGCTGTGATTGTTTTAACTTCATCCCAGCTTGGTGCCACGCCATATAGGCACAGCTGCCATGCTTGAGAGTGTGCCGGCGTCCCCTGCCTTCCCCGATAAATGAGATTATATGCAGAGACAGACTCGATACGCTCCGGTATATTTGCACGCGTCTGTTATTTGATAGGGTTGTTGGTGCAGTAATGTTGTTTGCCTTGAGCATTTGCGGGTGTTTTCACTTTGCCCTCGAGGGAATATGTGTGATTGTGTTTTTTTGTTTCATTTTTTTATACTGAGAGCAAGTGATGCAGAAGTGACATGTTTTACAAGAATACAGCAAAGTATCAACATGTTTACTATGCATGTGAGTCACAAATGTAGGATACACTCTCTCAAGAAGAGATATAGTAGGTTATTTGTTTTGTTGTCATTGTTTGTATTTGTTGTTGATTTTTGAAGGGCACCTCTGTACCTCCTCATGAGGGTTTTTTTTTTTTTTAAAGTCATCATTGCACACTGGAACCAAATACCTTGCGTAGGCAACATGTGCAGCATGAAATGTGTGTGTGTGTGTGTGTGTGTGTGTGTGTGTGTGCGTGTGTGTGTGCATGTGTGTGTGTGTGTGTGTGTGTGTGTGTGTGTGTGTGTGTGTGAGATAGTGCTCATGCACACCCACCGTGTGCAAAATGAGCCCTCAGGAGAGCACTAAGGAAACTCCCTCTGTTAGCATTGCTCTGCCAGAACCCTGCTGTCATCGTCTGTATTATTGGCCCCAGCAGAGAAGAATAAAGATTCTCTCTATAAGGCTGTAAGACTATGGTGCCTATGTGAAATACATACAGTAGCCTATGCTTATACATGTACACATAGGCTACATTCATACACACACACACACACACACACACACACACACACACACACACACATACACACACACACAAATGACAAATACAGGAGCACATATAAAAGCACACACACACACACACACACACGCACACACACACACACACACACACACACACACACACACATGACAAACACAGGAGCACATAAAAGCACAGACACACACACACACACACACACACACACACACACATGCATGCATGCAGGCATGCATACATGCATAAATCCACATACTCACATTAGCACTTGTTGCAGTCTATTCCTTGGAGATTTTTTTTTATCATGTACAACATTACATGCTGCCACATGTCCAAGTACAATGAATTCCCATCTGGGCCAGGCAGCTGTCTGGAGTGCAGAAAATAAATGTTCTGCAGGACAAGTAGGCCAGCAGTGGGCATTTGGCCATTTCTTTCCAAAACTGAGTTGCACTCCAGATAGATTTGAGAGCAAATATGTGTGTTTACTGCTTGGTTGAAGGTGCGTGCAAGGACTGTATTTTCTCTAGCCTATGCCTCTCGCTTAACTCTCCTGTTCTCTCTCCCATTATCCATCTCTCTCTCTCTCTCTCTCTCTCTCTCTCTCTCTCTCTCTTTCTCACTCTTACACTTCTCTCCCAATAATGCTTCTTTCTGGCCTTCTTTCACCTGTTTATTTCACTCTGCCTCTCAGCTCTCCTCAACTTGCCTACTCACTCATTCACTCCCATGCTTCCATAAAGTAGGCTAGGCTATGCTACCAGGGTGGGCGTAATTAGGCTACGGCATAGCCTACTGTAGGCTTGAACCTCGTTTTTATTCTTGACTTGGAAAAAAAAAAGTCATATAGTTAATGAGCTTTGGTGTGTGTCACGGCGAAGCTCACTGAATCGCAATAAGCATTGTTAGTTTTGCCTGCCGCCCCACCAATAAATCAGGGAGAGTGAGGTGCCGCAGGTGTGATGCTACTCACGTACAGATGCCTCTCCCACACTCAGGCAGCTTGCTCTCTCTCTCTCTCTCTCTCTCTCTCTCTCTCTCTCTCTCTCTCTCTCTCTCTCTCTCTCTCTCTCCCTCTCCCGGTGCTCAGCGCATCATCATTAGCCACCGGTTGACAGCGAGCCCTCAGCCCCTTTCTCCGGAGCATCCCAGCAGAGGAGCCCCGGAGGGTTCTCACCCCCGCTTCCGCTTTACTCCCTCTCTCCTCCTCTCGTCCGATGCTATCCGTTACCATCAGGAGATTTTCATTAACATTAATGCGAGTGGTGTTTTCCAGAAGTGGGCAGCCATTGCTGTTCTAGGTGGCATTTGTCTTCGTTTTTTAAAAAGTGAAGTTCAGATGTCGCTGTTGGTTAATATGAGCTTATTTGGGCTGCATTATGGATGAAGACTCGGCACGGACGGGATGCCATTAGTTAATAGAGGCTGAAGGGGATGGAGTTCAGGTTGGTAATTGAAATGACACACACACTGTTCGGCTTTATCCATCATGGGGGGTGGGCGTGTGCGAGTGTGTGTGTGTGTGTGTGTGTTTGGTGGGGGTGGGTGTGGGGGGTATTTTCCTGAACATTCCCTGCCCAGTCACTATAATTACAATCAGAGTGAGCTAGTACCACACTAAAGGGGTTCCCCCAGTAATAGCTAAACTAGGATATCAGTAAAAGTGAATGCTGAACACAATTAATGTGTTTTATCTATCTATCTATCTATCTATCTATCTATCTATCTATCTATATCTAATCTATAGTTCATTCGAACGTGCGCACACATACACACACACACACATACTCTCTCTCTCTCTCTCTCTCTCTCACACACACACACACACAGACAGACACACACACACACACACACAGACACACATTTAGGGCAAAATATTCTAAATATTGGTAAATGTTTTCTGACCATTGGATTTCTGAGAGAGTACTGACCTCTAGTGGCTTCTTTGTTGAACCACAGATTATGAGTTTTCTTCTGAGATATCTGGTAACTTGTCTTGGTCTATGTCTTTACCTGTATTCAGCACAGGCAAAAAGTTATGTCATAATGTATTATAAAAATGTAACTCAGGTTCCTGACAAAGTTAATCCTTCAGTTTGTCTATGGAAACTGTTCCTAAAACAGGTTGCAGCCGTAACAGTCAACAACAAACTATTGTCATTGCTTCACATTATCTTGTAATGGAGCCCAAGCCAGGCATCACTACTGTGTATGAACTCAGTAGTAGTCAGAGTTCCGTTTTCATCATGTTTAGCTCTACTGTTGTGTGCTAGAAATCCGGCTTATTCCTGCTCACATATTCTTGGATGAAATATAACATATAAAAGACAGCTGTAAAAGGAACCATCCTTTGGGCATTCAAATTCACTCTTCTAAGTTCCACTAATGAAAATGGCTTGCTTTGACTGCAAATCGGGTCATTGTGTGGGACAAATACAATGTGTAATGAGTTCTGAACAGCATTCGAGGCACATTTCATACTGGCCTCCTTTCAGGCCTGATGCAACTTTTCATCAGGCGTTGTGACTAATTTTATGATGGCTCTGTCTTTAATTAGCTGTTAATTAGGTTAATTACCACGCAACATTGTGGTTGCAACAAACAGAAGCCCTCACATTAATTAACAGCCAAAGGTTCTATTGTGCTGGCTTAATTGCGTGGCAAACCCATGGCTGTCACAGCATACAGGCATAGAAGGATAGAGAGTGAGAGAGAGAGAGCGAGAAAGAGAGATAGAAAGAGAGCGAGAGAGAGAGAGAGAGATAGAAAGAGAGAGAGAAAGAGAGTGAGAGAGAGATAGATAGAAAGAGCGAGGAGTGAGGAGAAAGCAGTGGGAGAACAGAAAGGAAATGAGGCAGATGTCCCGGAGGACATTCCCCTTCAGCTTGACCTGCCATGGAGCACTGTGGCAACGCTCTGCCACTCCAGTGTCACAATCTCACCGCGCTGTGCTGTGCTTAAATGAGCTGGAATTGTTTGCTCTTCTCTCTCTCTCTCTCTCTCCCTCTCTCTCCTTTCCCTGTCTCTCCATCTTTGTCCTTCTCCATCTCTCCCATTCTTTCTCCCTTTGTCCTATCTACACTCTTTTTTCTTCTCCTGTCTATATCCCTCTCTCTGCATCTCATTCTCTCTGCCTTTACTGTATGTCTCTTACTCCTACTCTCTACCTCTATGTATCTATTACTCTCTTTTTCTCCTGTGTGTGTTTTCTGTCACTTTGTGGCACTTTGTCTTTGCCCTCTGTTTAGTGCGTTTGCATGCCATCTTCTCATTAGATCTCACCCTGTGTTCACTGACGTGTGCAGGAATCTTACATGGGTTACCAGTGAAAGGGGTTATGTGTTGCGTTACCATGGCAACCTCATTGTCCTCAGTGGCGGAAGAGGGGAAACGGCAACATTCCGGAGTGAGGTAAACAACTGTGCCATGCTGAACATAGCGACCACTGAATTACAGTGTCTGAGAATGATGAAAAAATGAGAGACTGAGTGGGTTATTATACTGGATTTGGATGAGGACCAAATAAAGGACAAAAAACAACTTCACTTGGCAACATTGGGCATTGGGAGCTGAAACATAATTCATGCCCAAATCATCATTGTTACCTGAGAAATTAAAACAAATTTTCATGCCTATGGTTAAGTGCAAAGTATCGTCATGCAAGGTAGTTAACTTTAACATAATTTCACTTCTGGTGAATCAAGATCTACCATAAACATGTCTTGAAGACAGCCCCAGAAATACCACCATGATATATCACATTAATTCCTATTCAGTTCCCCACTCCCACCCCACCCCCCTGCATAAGTAGCATAGTTTATTCACCCAGGGTATGCTCGAACCTCCATGACAGATGGGACAGCATTATAGGTTTTGATTCTGCCCATTCATATCTCACAAGCCGTGCCAGGAAGCTATGGCAGCCTGCCTGCAATTTAAAAGTTCAGTCACAAGAGGTTGCCAGAGTGTGTTGCAGACATCCTCATGTGCATCGCCACCACAAATGTCAGTAGCAGATGACTAAATTTACGTTCTCACGCTGGAGACTGTCATGCCAACGCTGCCCCAAAACTGTTGAGTGACAGTCCTGAATGTCCAATCAAGAATATTTTAGTGATTGAGTGCTCTGATCCCAGATGTGACACACCTTGTGTACTCCAATAGCGATAGTACCCTTGCTAAGGACACAGGCTGCTGGAATAATTAAGCAGCATTTCAGTCCAGTGGAAAGTTGTGCTTTTGCCAAGTACGCTAAATTGAATTTTTATTAACCCACTTAAGCACGATGATAGCATCATCATATCTGTCATCTACATCAGCCAACAATGACATGGAAATGCATAATTATTTTCGCCTCAACTCTTGTGGTGTAATAGACTGCCAGCCCACTAGATGTCCCTGTTTAATTTAGGACGAGGGAATGTTTGTCTTTTTCCTGATGTAAATTGATGCCAGTAAATTGCAATGAGGAAGAATTGCCTCAAGTAATGGAGCCGTAACCCCGGTAACCCACACTTCATCGTAGTCTTTTCCATTCACAATGACCACAATTAACCTTCAAAACAGAATCATTTAAAACATTATTAAGTGCACTCTTTGAATTCTATTCAATCATAAACAACATGCAATGCATGCTTTTCTAATTAAACATAAAAAACATCAACAGTGACCAGCAATTAAAAAAACAAGAAAGTTAAAAGGGAAGTAATTAAAACAAACAAGCAGCTCTGACGGCTTGCCCGACAGTCCCCATGTATTAGGGAGATGTAACAGAGTGTTTTGGTTCTGGTAATGTCAACAGGACTGAAACCTGATACTCAGTTGCTCTGTAATGTCAACAGGACTGGAACCTGATACTCAGTTGCTCTGTAATGTTAACAGGACTGGAACCTGATACTCAGTTGCTCTGTAATGTTAACAGGACTGAAACCTGATACTTAGTTGCTCTGTAATTTTAACAGGACTAGAACCTGATACTCAGTTGCTCTGTATTGTTAACAGGACTGAAACCCGATGTTCATTATACAGCAGCAGGATTAAGCCTGCACTAGATAGCCCTTGTGGGCCCCTTTTTAAGCAATCAATCAACCAATCAACAATACTCCATCTGATACACTGATATTTTATTTTGATAATTTTTTGGACACAGTCCTCAGTCCGAGGCTTTCTAATGAGGAGACACAGCACTCAAAGAATCTCCCATAGACATGTATGGGGTTAGTTTGTAATGCAAAGATGGCGTCTACACATATTCCACCCCTTCCGCTGCCAAAAGTTGACATGTGAATACTGTACATGTAATCACATGTACATGTGTTGGAGCGAGGTTGGTGTGTTATGATTCATGAAGCCTTGCGCACACTCAGTTCTGCCTGAAATAGATTCCCGATAAGTGGCCAAAAAGCGTTGGAGGGACTAGCCTAAAAGGACTTTGCCTCAGTAGGCTATGTTAGAGAATCATCCTGGATACTCACATCAGGTTTTCACAGCCAAACCAGGGCCTACAGTTCAAAGAGTCCTAATATGAAACTTGTCACACTCACACTCACTGGGAACTTACAAATCAGTCAAGTAGTTTAGAGAAAGGGAAGTATCGTTGTAAACTGAGCAGGTATTTTCACTTACACCCAGTATACTTGATATGCATATTCTGAATGCATACTGTTGTCTGTTAAATGCATGTCAGAAACATACTGTATGTGTGCTACAAATTGCTAAACAAACAAACAAACCCTGGCCTCGCTGCCCATGCATAATGTTTCCCCGTAGACAAAATGTGAGTTAATCTATTTGTGTTTCAGCTTCAATTTAGCCTCCCTCTTTCTCCCTCTTCCTCACTCTCTCACACACACGCACACACACACACACACACACGCACACACACACAGGCACACACACACACACACACAGTACAAATAAACAAATATAATTCATTGCCAACTGCAACCTTCCCAGCAGCAGACTTGCCAGCCAGGCAGACTTGTGAGTTCTGAAAAGGTTTCTAATCCACACTTTGGACCCCTATGTCACCAGGCTGGATTTTACAGCTGTAATCCTCACCATCTACAAAAATAACTCCCCAGACACATCTTCCCAAGATTGGCCAAATATGAATATGACAAAAAGCAAAACAACAAAATTAAATATGGAGTTTACCACTGTGAGCTGCGCCAGCCATTTTGTGGTGCCATCTTGCACATTTTTGATATAAGATGTTTACCATTCAGTATCAGTGTAGTGGGCCGATGGCAGATATAGTGGACTGGGCCATGGAATGGCCTCAAGGAGTGCAAATATTTAATGCCCTTATCTCCATTTATAAGTAATGCAAACATGGGAGTGATCAGCATGCAGAGATATATGATGGCTATAAACTGAAGACGGGAGCTACTCATCCATTTCATATATGTACAGTTCTGACCATACTTACAGTGATGTCAGTAGTCAGAAATAGCATAACATTTATGATACTGTAATAAATCTTCATTAACCTGGGCGGGTAGAATTTGATTGAAAGTCATATAAAAAAAAAACATAACATTTCTCATCATTGTGAAAGCAGGTCAGGAGATATACAAATACGTTGAGATGAATATGGAAATGAGCTTAATGTTGATTTTGCTTTTTATGGTATAATTGTCCCAAGAGAAAGAGAGAGAGATAAAGCATACAGTATGAACTTAGGTCAATGCTGCGGATTGGTCAAATCAGTCAGTGTTAGGATTTGCGAAGTACCCTTCAGCAAAGTCAACCCCAGAGCCCCAGCCCAGTTTAAGCCCCCCTCATAATTCACACGTTCTCATGCACGTCCTTGTCATTCCCTGGAATGACGATAAAGACAGTGAGATACAGTACAGTCCATCAGGGGAGCCCCACCACTGGACTACCACTCCATCAGCTGACACGTCTGTCCCGGATGTAACTGGAACCTGAGGTGGCCCTGCCCGACCGTATCCGTGTTGACGTGCAGTCCAGTGGAATCAGACTAAGGAGTGGACAGAGGAGAGGAGAGAGGAGCAGTGAGGGGCTTAGATGGAGGAGCGCTAGGTGTTGGCCTCACCCAGACTGGGGTCAAGAGGTCACTTCCCAGCAGGAGCACAGTACATACAAGCAGGCGCGATCCCCTCATTGACTCTTTGTGTCTGCACAGTGCCACTGTGTGTGTGTGTGTGTGTGTGTGGTAGTAATGTCTGACAAAGTGTTGGCTGGCAGAATAGATGGTCGTTGGCAGACGAAGTGGTAAACATGCGCAGTGTGTGCCCCACCTCAGTGTATTTGGTGTGTGGTAGAGATGTCTGCTGAAGTGTTGGTTGGCGGAGCAGGCACTGTAGACGTGAGAGCCTGGCATAGTGACTCATACCCACCACCCCCTTTGGCACCAACTAGTGGCATGATGTATGCAAGCTTCCATGCCCGCTTCTCTCGTAGTAAGAGGCGCAGATAGGAGCATGACTGGATAGGCTTGTACGTGCCGCACAACTTGGCTCACTCACTGAACCGTAATCCTGGACGCCCTCTGTGATCTGGCATGCGATCACTGTTTATAGGAAGGGTATGAGCATTGCACCGAGACTTCATTATCTGTAATGCTTCCTAAAAGGTTACAAAATTACAGCAGGTCACCAAAATCCTCTCCTCATTAGAAAGCCTACTGGGTTTTAGGCTGTGCATTTGACTACTGTCTAGAGGATGCCTACCTTACAAAGCTTTTAAAGTATCAGCCACTCAGAGACATTGTTGTACAGCTTGGGTACAAATGTAAGCTGTTGGTGTATATATTTGGAAGCCTAGGTAATGTCCACAGACTAGTAATCAGGGGGTTGCAGATTGCTGGTCTCTCTAAGACAAGAGCAAAGGCTCTAGCAAAATTCTGCTCAATTTCTGTGATACTGTAATTGGCAGTCGCCTCATCTGGAGAAGGCGTTGTTTTTTGTACCCATGAACTGAGACCAGAGGCATAGGCTACTGGGTTTACAATGCTGGTATCTAAGATTGTTTGTGTTCAATGAAATCTATTGTAAAATGTGAACACAAATAAAGGTATTAAAATGTGTGTACTGTATGTGTGTGTGTGTGTGTGTGTGTGTGTGTGTGTGTGTGTGTGTATGTGTGTGTGTGTGTGTGTGTCTGGATAAATATAACATAATAGTCTTTGTATAGTATAGTATAGTATAGTATTTGCTATATAGTATGTATAATGGAGAGAGAGTGGGACTCTGCAGTGGCTGGGCCCTCTGTTTTATGTCTTATTACTGTGTGTCTATAGAATCAAGGATTACAGGATCAGCGACTGAAGTCTCCTCATACTACTACTATAAGGTCATTGCGAGGGAGTGTTTCTAAAATAGCACGTAACAATATTTCCTGCTGCAGGAGAAATTATATAAACTTTGATTGGAACTTTATGAGTGTTTTGAGAATGTGAAGGTGAATAGATACACGCAAAAAGTGTCTGCTAAATGCATAGATGTAAAGGTAACACTTTACTTGACGGGTGAGTTCATAACACATTCATAGCAGCTGTCATAAACTGCACATAAAGCATTCATGACTGTTTCATGAGACATGACTCAACATTCATACCAAACCTCTCATGATGAATGTGGAAGACAGAACGACGACAACTTGTCAGAATAAAAGTCCAACATCGTATTTGTGTATGGAAAGGCTACCATTAATTTAATCTCTCCAGCCTTTGTAAATATTTCATGAATTATGAAGTCTACATCAAATGTCACTTTACTATAAAAGTTGTGAAGCATTCATTATCACTGAGTTTAACACTGGGAGGTAAACTAGCCTACATTCAGCTGACCCGTATTTGTGTAACCTGGAATGGTTGGACATTCCCAGTAGCAAAAGATGAAAAATCATCTGCAAAGGTTACATCATAAAACAAATAAATTTTTCTGAAACAAAAACTAGGCTATTTGCTTGACCATGTTCTGTCTTTTTGGCACTGGGGTAGCCCATTGACTCAGATGTGACGTGATCAGGTAAGAGGTTTGGACCAAAAATGGCAATGCTGCTTTGCGACTTTTGACTTATTTTGACAGGCTCTCGTCGTTCTGTCTTCCACATTCATGAAAGGTTTGGTATGAATGTTGAGTCATGTCTCATGAAACAGTCATGAATGCTTTATGTGCAGTTTATGACAGCTGCTATGAATGTGTTATGAACTCACCCGTCAAGTAAAGTGTTACCGATGTAAATGTAGAGTAGATACATGCATATTTTTCACACATGCATACACACACACACACACACACACACACACACACACACACACACACACATACACACACACATTTGCCTAAATGATATGCAGTATTATATGTATGCAATATGCAGCATAATTGCCTATTATGCATGCAGCCCCTTTAATGATGGTTCATGTTGGATTTTTATCAAGCTATATTACAAAATGTTCACACACACACACAGTGAAATAAGAACACCATCAAGCATCTAAAACTGTTGCCCATGGCCCTCAAAATACCCCTGGATAAGGGCAGAAAACTGGTGTGGGAAAAAACACAATCCTTAAGGATCCTATATACCGAGCTGCGGCTGACATGCGAGCTGCCATGCTAGCATCTACCGGTGCCTGGCGTCTGGATTGAGTGCTAAGAAACTCTGATGACGGCGTCAACCATGAAACAACAAACAACAAATGGTCACTGTCTAGGACCACCGAGCTGATAATCAGCAGGGTCGCCCATCACAAATTCGGACTGTCTAGTCCTTCCAGTGCTCTCCAGACAGTTATAAAGACCTTTGTTGGTGTTGCATCGTGAAGACACAGCTGTGCGCAGTTTTCACGCGGGTCATCTTTGCCCTTGGACATTTTCAGCCGGTTGGAAATTGGACTAATTTTATTTTTAATTTTTATTTATTTTATTTATCAATTTGTTTGTTGTATGTCTTGGTGTCACGGGTACGCTGGCGACTACGCCGCTCCGTCCGGCATCTATTGTCTTTGTTAGTCTGTGTCAATGACAATGTCTTATATGTGGAGCGCTTTGGGCTGCACTCTGTGCATGTTAAATGCGCTATACAAATAAATCTGACTTAACTTGACTTGACTTAAGGGGGATCCGCCCGAGAGCAGCCAAAACACTTTGATTCTGCAGCAGTTCTGTGCAGTGGCGGCCTGCTTAATATGCTGGTGGGTAAATTGACTGAGAGGATAATTTGCTTGCACTATTGACACAAGTGTGAGATGCTTGCTCATGCTTGCCGCTCTCCTCAGAGGGCGAGGGAATTAGCTATGCAGATGGGGAACGTAAAAGAGGCAAATTATGGAAGTGGCTTGAATTATTAGCTTTGATTCGCAAGTGTTACATGTAATCTTTATGAGTATCTAGGGTGTGCGTTTACAATCTTAGAATGACTTTGAGAGAGTTTTCAGCTTTCAACTAAAATATGTATATTAAGAGAAGAATAAACGGTTACACTTTACTTGACAGTGTCGACATAACAGTGACATGACACCAGGCTTGGAATTTCACCATTCTGGGGGCAAGGCCACTTGGCCTTCAGTTGGGCATATTTGGTGGGGGGCACAAAGGCCACATGTCAGGGCACCAAGGCCAAAGTTAACTATACAGTAGTAGGCTATAAAAATGATCAAAGTTGTATTTAGCCTATTCACTGCAGTAGACCTGCATCACTGTATGAAACATTACAAAAACATGAAACATGACATATTACATGTAACTGTAAATCATCTGATCATCTAATAAAAACAGATATCTAGGCTATATATAAAATGTATTTTATATTTGGCCTGCTATGAAATCATGTATTGAACAATTTAAATGTAGCACAGCTCAGCTTTAAGGAACTCAAATAGCCTAGATGCATGCTTAGCATTTTGTGATCATTAAGGCTACTTTCACAAACTCTTAGTCAGCTGTCCTCTGATTTACCAATATCTAGGCGATATTTGTAACATTTATTTTGTATTTGGCCCATTATGAAATCATGTGGAACAATTTAAACACATTGTAAAACTTAAAGCCCAAATTTGGAGACATCCATGCATGTCGAAATTTACTGCAAATTCAAAACTGGATTACTCTGGAACGGCTAACTGTACAGGGGACTGCTTTACACCTTTGTGTTCGGTAAGGTCTGCTGTTTATTCTGATATGTGGTTTGTCATGTGTTAAAAGAAGGGTTCGTGAAGTATTCCACCGAGATGAATGGGTAGGGAGATCATGGACGCAAAACCTTCAGTAGAATGTATGATTATATTGAATTATATTATTTACTTTTCTCGCGAACCGTTTAACACAGCAATTATCGGCTAACATCGTTTAAAAGCTGAGAAAAAGCTCTTTCATGTGATACTTGTGATGTCTGTGTGATGAATAGCTACTTCGCGAGTAGTTCAACTGAGAAGAATGGGTGAATTTGGACGCACTTTCTTGCGCTGTCACTTTCTCCACTGCGTAAAAGACTAAATTAATTTGCGCTGTGAATGCTAAGATTATTTTGACAGGCCACAGGCTAAATAAAAATCGCTATTAGTAGGACAAAGCAGAATATTGAAAGAAGGGGGCACCAAGGCCACCGTGGCCTGTAAACCTATGATTTTCAAAGGGACTTCACGGCCAACGCAAGGGGCTACGACGGCCATGGCCGTCGTGGCCGCCGTGAAATTCCTACCCTGCATGACACTGTCATGAACGTGTCATAAGCAAGTCATAAACGTTTATGACATAACACTTCTGTTATTTAGTGACATTCGGTTTTTGTCATAACAAGTTAGGGTTAGGTTTAGGGTTAGGGTTAGGTTTAGAGTTATGGTTAGGGTTGGGGTTAGGATTAGGGTTAGAGGTTAGGATTAAGGTTAGGGTTAGGTTTCATGTGTCATGACAGTGTCATGTGTTCATGACAGTGTCATGGCACTCTTATGTCGATACTGTCAAGTAAAGTGTTACCGAATAAACTATTGTGACTGATGCAAACATCTGCTGTGAGGGCAGCTCAGAATGACCATTATGTTCCCTTGCTTATTTGTACACACTTTCAAAGAAATATAATTGGAGATGGTGTTGCTTTATCTTTATAGCTTAATATTACAACATAAAAATATCGGTAGATAAATTAGGTTTGTTCTATTATGCTTTGTAACTGCAAGCATGAATGTGATTATCTCCACGCTGAATGAATTTCTACTTACTCTACATTTGCTGCAACTGTACATTATGTGCACTCTCCAGTTTCAGATAATAAACATATAAAAAATATTTTGAACGCGAGCCGAGGAGCCATTCACAGTACTTGTCTCTTATTCCTATAACCATGATTGAAGTCCTGTGACGCTTGAGTTGTTTCTGAATGGCTGCTGCCTGATCTTCTTCAAAGCTGCGAGTGAGGGGTGTCGGGTTATGGGGGGCTTTGATATTCTGGCGGTGTGTGTGTGGAGCATTCGGAGCACCACAGAAAAGCCCAAGTGAGTCCCCAGCCCTTGAGTGAGTATCCTTCATCTCCGTGCTTTATGGAGAAGGCTTAAATCAGTGGCTGCTGGCTCTGCTGGACAGCGTCCAGATCAGTTGTGTCCAGTCCGTTCCAGACTCAGAGGAGTTGAGCACTGCTCTTGGGGGGGGGGGGGGGGTTGGACTAGAAGACCCCATGTTTGTGAGTAAGGGTGGGGCTGTAGGTACTTAGAGACAGGAAGGAGAGAGAGAAGGGAGAGGAACTCAGCGTGTTTTTTGGAATGTTTAGTTGTTACCATGGCAACGAGAGACAGGATATATTTCCCGTAAGCACTCTCTTTCATTTTCCCTATCTCTCTTCCTCTGTTTCCCAGCCTTTCCTCCTCTCTCTATCCCTGTATTTCCTCCTTCCTCCCTTCTCTCCCTCCATCTCTCTCTCTCTCTCTCTCTCTCTCTCTGCTCCCTCTCTCATCCCTCTTTCTTTGTCCCTCCCTGGCTCTCTATCAGCCCCGTCTTTGGCGGTGGTTTTCATTGTGCCTGATGGTAGTGGCTGACTGACCTGGCTCAACCTTTCTCCCCACATGGCTGCCAGCGCCCAATTTCTGTCATCTGCCATTCAGTGCCCTCAGAGCAATAAAGAGAGGGGGGGGGGGCTTCATTTCTCTCAAAGAAGAACAATTCCACTTTTCTATCTGAGTCCAATCTCATTCTCTCTCTCCTCTTTCAACAGCTCTTTGTCATGTTAAATTTAAGGTCTGAAATGAGTGCTGGCTGGACATGGGCAAGAGTGTGATGCTTGGATGTTTCCCATGTATGGTGGACAACTCCAAAAAGATCAACAAAGATACTGCAAATATTGCCATGCTAGTAAATTAGTATTCTTTTTTTTTTTGCTGAAATGTTGTGAACCAGCCTTTTATAGTACTCCCAGCTCAGAACACAAGAGGGCGCCCGTATAACCATCCAATGACATTCATGAACAAAAAAGACCCATGCAGTACAGTATGTTGCACTTTCCAGGTCATGTTCACACATAAGGTGTGCAGTTGTATCTTGCTGTGCCGTATGTGCATAATGTGCATCACGTGCTCATGGTCTCTTGTTAAACTAGCTGCTATAGTCGGCATCTTGGCTGCAAGTGTGCAAGTGTGTACTCCCATGGCCTTATGGAGGTGTGGTGTCATAGCAATATGTCATAGCAATCAGTTCCCATGACGGTGACGAACGATCAACTCTCAGAATTAACATGATAAGTCATAAATACCCCTTTTAAAGGCCCCTAAAGAGAGTTTTTTTACCTTAAGTTAACCAAAGTTAACCAAAGTTATTTTGATGGCACATAAACTCTTGATAGATCATACGTAATTTTTGCCGCATTCTAAGCAGGTCGTATCACTTGTAAAACAACCATAGGAAGTTTGGTGTTCGGGTAGGAACACTACCCTCCCTCGGCAATGGAAATGGAAAAAGAGCTGCTATGCTACTAGAACTCTGAGATCTCTTTCTACAGACTGCTGTCGGTGCATTCCCTCTATATTGTATCAGAGTTATGTTCATACTTTGTTGCAAAAGACTCATATTTAGTTAGTTTATTATTGCACTTCTCAACTTGTCAACTTTCTGTGACAAAGTCCTCTGTAGGGGGACCCCGAGAGCTTTTCTTTAGAGCTGCTTTAACAACATGGATAGGGGAACAGGATCCAGAAAAGAACAGAAACATTCATGTTTTCTCTGTAATGTTGCGCAGTTCATTTGTAATGACTGAATAGCACAAATGAAATCCATCTCAAGAAGACTTTTGTATTACATGTAACAAATTGAGCAAAATCTTCAGATTGTCTGGTTCATTGATATGATGGGAGAAAGTAAAAATGAGCAGAAAAGTTAAGAAGGTTCTTCTTTCCAAACAGAGGTGCAGGCACGTGCAGAGAAGGGGGGCTACAGGGGCTCTAGCACCTGCCCTTTTGCCCCTTTGATGTCCAAGTGCCCTTTTGACAAGACCCGTTTTTTACTTTTTAAAATATGTAATACTTCCGCTAGTTCCAACGTGAATATTCTCTTAATAGTCTTAATAGTCAAATCTTATAGTTTGTGAAATTAGAAATGTACAAAAATAAAAATTTGTGTTAATTGAAATTCCTTGCGGCCACCAATCCGTGACGTCATACATTCAGTGAACTCTCAGAAGGTGCACGCAGGCACAGTGGTGCAGGAGACGTTAGGGAGCACGGTAAGGTCACTTGGCAGTTAGCCTATCTGAACATGCAATAGTATTCAGCTTAGAGATAGAGAATAAAATGTTTAAAGTTGTTTCATGTTTAATGAAGTAGGCTATCAAACCCGTTTTAACCATGTCATGGTCCATCCATTTTAATAACCTGGCAGCTTTGAAAATCTAAGGCTGAACGTTCATAACATATTCTGTTTAGGTTACTATGTTATACTGTAGTAGTAGACCTAGTTCATAAAACAGAGTAGGCAAACCTTTTCTAAATCGTCATAAGCCGATGACATAGGCTACTGTAGTTGTTTAACTAACCCAATTCCACACGTTGTTCTCTATTTACAGTAGGCCTAGGCTACATTATGCATCATTTCACTCACGCACAGCACGTGAATCTGCAAGACACCAGCTTGCTAATGGTGGTAGTTCACTGTGATAAACATTAAAATTATAGCCTGACAAGCCAGACTAGGCAATAACGTATTTGCTGCCGCTAGGGTGCGTCTAGATTTCTAGGCTATTCAAATTAGCTTTGAATTTAATCAATAAGATGGAAGATGTTTTATTTTGATATAATTTGCATGTAGCCTATGTATTCTCTATTGGGTTGTAATCAAAATTAAGTTTTAAATAAAGTTAACACGTTTTCTGAAACGTTTGTTCCATGTGCCCTTTTTTTAAATTTGAGCCCCTGCTCAAAGGTCTCTGCACGCCCCTGCAGAGGTGAGTTTAACTCTGTGCAACATCACTTAAATGTCAAATGATTTATACTTGTACCACCTTATTAGTCCCATTGCATCACTCTCAGTCTCCACAAGTCAGACTGAAAAGAAATACAGTAATTTCCTGTGTATTAGCCGCATTGTGCATAAGCCACAGGACAGCGTTTTATGCCAGTTAAAAGAAACAAAACCATAATAATACCATATTAACTGCCCCCGTATATAAACCTCATAGCTGAAGAAATTTTGCAAAATCAATGTATAAGCCACGGCTAATAGTTGGGAAATTACGGTACTCCAGCCTGATCCAAAGCACATTGCCAAAATCACACAAGAGGAACAAAAGTGAAAACAAAAGTGATTTGGCCATGTACATCAATCTGACTTCAATCTTATAAAAGATCTTTGGGGTATTTGAAAGAGCAGAGTAGGGTAACATGGTCACTCCAGGAGAGACCACCGACCACCAGCTGAAAACATGTGAACCTCTAAAGAAGGGCAGGACATATCTCCAGAAACTTAAACTGCACTGTCATTCCCAATGCCGTGGATGATTGAGTCTGTCTTCAAAAATAAAGGTAGATATTGAAAGTATTGAACAAAGAAAAATAAATCTCAATAGTAATGAAAGTTGTGTTGATTTTGTTGCACTGAGTTCCAAGGGGCCTGAATTTTTTATATACTGTAGTACATCTAAACTGGTAACTTTTTAATTATGCATAAGGCCAAATACCCTGTTGTGCATCTTAGAACTAATAAGTAAATGCGAGATGATAAATGTTCATTAAATCATTTGACATTTAAGTACCGGTAATATTGCACAGAGGTGTGCTTAGTTCTGTTGTCTACTGTACTGTGTGCTGTATTTTAAAGCCTGTATGAGAAATTCAGAAGGACTCGATAAAGCCTGCAGACAATAAATCACATTGTTTGTTTGTTTGTTTGTTTTTTGGGGGGTCAAATACAGAGAAGAACAATGGAGAACTACTGTAAATCAGAACTTAGATGAACTGTTCAAAAGCCAATGTGGCCTGAGCATTATGATTATCAATATAACAAGGAAAGTGATGTATTTAGATGTCGATTTTTGTTAGTGGTACATTTGTTTGATAAACCACAAAACCACAGCAGAGATGCAAAAAGACCTAATGGAACTGATTTCACTTTTAATTTCAAAATCATTATCAACTGTCAGTGTTTCCCTTTGCTCCTGTTGTTTAAATTGATCTTGTTCGTTGGATTGAACATCTACAGAAAGACATCAGAATTTGGTCAAAGGAAAAGCATGTCTTTTCAAATGTTCAAAGGAATAATGCCAGTATATGGGTACCGGATTGAATACCAGTTGCTGTTACTTATCTTAACAGCCTTTATGTAGAGATTACTGCAGACGTTTCATTTGCTCTCCTCCTCGGGTGCACTAACATTAGCCAGCCAGATAGCTAATGATCACATCCAGTGCTTCCTCAATTATCACTAAGGATCTGAACTCATGAACCATTCTTGCGACTCGGTGTGCAATTTACATGTCAGTGTGTCATTGTAGTCCCCGCTTCATTACCGCCTCTATAGAAACGCACAGAACTGCATAGGACTGCAAGGATCCTAATGCTTCCTCATTAAAAAAAAACAGATAAATAAATTACACAGTATCCACACACAAGATTGCTTTGTGTGCTCATTTCTTCCTCTATAGTAAATGTGGCAATGGGCCCATGGTGGCAGATGCTATGCTTTTTTTTCCTGGTTGACCATGAGCAAGGCTCACATTAACGGGCTGTCAGACACATATACGGCCATACTGTGGCCTCTTTGGAGCGGGAAGAAAGCCTCTGGGTGAGCATAGACAAACATGGCCTGGATCCTAACGAGTTCCAACAGCTTTGCAAACTTTGTCTCTGTCTCATTTACATGCCACCATGGACCTTAAAGGAGAAAAAAAATAGGGCCTTTAATGGATTTGGAAGCCCCTCATTGAGGTCAATTATGAAATCACAGCCACTGGCATTTAAGTGCGTAAATTATCACATGTCTATGATTTATGGGGCTAATGACCCACATAAAGACTACAGAAAGGAATCACATTATGATTCATCCTGTGATATTGTGCGAGATTAGGTTTTATTACACTGGCATGAGAGCAGGTGCCAAGTGATGCGTTTCAGCCATCATCTGACAATGAGATGTGACATTGTGCATTTGCGCCTGAGGAGGGTTTCAGAATATGCAGTGTGTCGTTTACAAAAAAAATAAACTAAGTGTATGCAGAACCAAAGAGAAGAACTACTGGGAAGTCTGCTATTTGCATTGTATTTGCATCCATGCTTCTGTTCTCAAATTACATTGCCTTTGTTTCCCAGCTATCAGAAGTGAAGAATGTGCAATGAAATTTTGTTTTGTTCCAAATCAAAGAATGAAGAGAAGACAGAGAGAGAGAGAGATAGAGAGAGAGAGAGAGAGAGAGAGAGAGAGTCAGAGAGACAGACAGAGACATACAGAGACTGACCACATCTGTCTCTTGTCTTGGGTGAGATCAGGACTTAGCTCTTCTTGGGCAGTGCTCCTTTTGTCTGAAGAGATGAACATTAGGAGAAAAGTTTCACATTAACTGAAAATAGTCAGTCTAAGCAGCCCCACCTCAGCCATCTGCAAATAGAAAATCATCTCCCTGGATTATAACTTTTATTAAATGCCATTTATTCACTGCCAATTTGCTGTGTTCTATTGGTTGTCAGGGAATGTTAGCATACTCATTGTAGGTTATAAGGCCACACGCATATTCTAGGCAGTATGTCTGTGTAATGAGAGAGTCTGATGTCCCTATTTGTGTTGTTCAGACTGGTATTTGCAAAGGTTAGGGAGCAAAATATGCTCTTTTCAATTGTTGTTTGTTTATATGCATCCTTTATTTTCCTCATATTACGAAGCTACTTTATAGTGGAGTAGAGATGACTTCATATGGGGGTGAGAACTGGGCAAAACAGCAAAGCTACACACTTTGTTCATCCCTGAGTCTTGTCAAGTATTTTTGCTAAATCACAGGTTGATGAGTTATGTAATGTATATGTTTCATAGAAGATGAGAATGACACTGTTACTATCATATCTGACACTAACACACTCCTGGTAAAAAAATGCATTAGCCTATTATAATGACTCCATCTCTGTTCTGGATCATTTTTCAAAGAGAAATCATAATTATAGTCTTTTTTACTATCTTGACAAAAATTATTCACTCTAATAAGGGTAATCCATCATAACTTCACAACGTGTAATTTGTGTTGGATTTGATCTGCATTTGAGTGATTTAAATGAGGCAGAAGATTCCCTGTAAGTCTACCTGTCAGATATTCTGTGACACTGAAGACACAGTTGATGGGAAACAGCAGCATCCTCTCCCTTCCTTCCCTTAGTACTGTCACCCCCGTGAAACCATCTCCTCACTAAGCAACGTTCTGTGGATATGTTTGACAGCATCTCATTGGTTACTATCCATAATGTCACAGCGTTTCATTGGTTACTATCTATAATGTCACAATGCACAGAAATTGGTGGTTAGAAAAAGAAACAATTGCAATCCAATGTCATAGTTCAGTGCGCATTTTCTCATACTATGAAGGTCACAGACTTAAAGACTGTCAATGATAGAAATGCTAATACTAGCACAACAAAATTATATTAATCACGTCTGGAGATCAACAACAACAGCTTGGAGGGAAAAAAACAACAAACAAAATTCCCTTAGACTGGGCAGCGTTAGGATATTTCTGCCATCTTTAATCTTGAGCTGAGGCAGTGTAATGTTTATCAGCAGCACTGGCATTCAGCATTACTGTGCTTAATGGGCCAAGATATAGGAACAGCTTGCAGCTTGGTTAACCATTTCTGCCTCATATTGTACAGGCACTTATTCACATCTATTCAGTGTGCCCCCCTGTGTCTTTGTGTTCTTGAAGCAAATATATTTCTGTTGAAAGTACAAAATCATATTTCCAATAACAACAATAAATACTTTTTTTAAACATGCAATGCATGCTTCTAGGGTAAGGATGACTATTCAGTAATTAAAATACAGTGATAGCCAACAGATATTATTATTATTATTTGTATATTATGTACAGTATATTATTTGTCTTTAGGGCGTGTTAAATATTTAAAAGCTGATCTAATGATAATGTGGTATTTAAAATGAAATCTTATTACTTATATGTGCAGAATTATATCATGTATATGCATTAAATATGCATGTTGCTGCTCATTTTCAGGTATTTTATTAATACATTAAGCATCACATGAATGAAAAAAAAAACCTAAGATTGATAGTGTTGGTAATGTTTTCTGAATATTACCTTTTTGCCATTCCTTGGGATTGTTTAAAAACGAACCAAGTTTAACATTTTTTTTTCTTTTGTCGCACATCACTGCACTGCACACGCTGTGCCCATATGAGAGAAAAGTGAGAGATATGTGGAGGTGACAACATGCAAGTTGATGAGAATGGTGTCACAGTTTTTCTCTTATGTCTGACAGCCAAATCGAAAAAGGCTGTTCTTTGATGTATCCTTGTCTTGTTCTTAGAGTAAAAGATCTCCTTCGTTCTGGTCAGTTATAAGAGAGATATGATCATAGATTCCAACAGAAATATGGAGCGTTTCTGCAGTCTTTCAGCTGTAACGGGGAATAATTCTCGTCTAAACTTCATATTTGCCGCTACCTTGTAACTTTTCTGAAGTCCAGTCAGATTGGTTCCTTGTGATGTAGAAGGCACTAAAGTCGCTGGATAAAATGCTATCATTTCTTTTTCGAGGTGAGGATTAATGGCATCGCTTATCACCTCTGTCTTTGTCACCCCTCATCTCTCTCTCTCTCTCTCTCTCTCTCTCTTGCGCAGGCACGACTGAAGTCAGGCTTTATTGAGAAATTGAAACTGAAGAGAGATATCAAATGTATCTCAGTGGATTCTCTGCATGTGGGCTCCAGAAGAGTGCAGTCAAAGGCAATATGGAGCTGTCAACTTCAATCAGCCTGATAGGAATCTTTCTCTCGCTCGCCCTTGTTTTTTTAAATGAGCTCTTGGAGAAAATCATCTCTTTTATTATTCAATTCCTGTCCGCTTTGGTTAATATAGTAGAAGGCTGGCTAAAAAAGCATATTTTGCAGACATAAAGTCTGAGTGAACCCATCGCAAATTGTCTTCGTATTCTAATAGTTAATGAAAACTCTTCATGTCTGCATGTTTCTCAAGGGGGTATGGATACATACATTTGATGTCATTTCTGGTGTTCAGAAATTAGTGAGCATTAAAAAAAAAGGTATTGACGAAGTCTTGAGCTTTGATGTAATTTCAGCATGAATCTCCATGGACAGGTCCTCGAGCTGTCAGCCAAACAGAACACCTATGATCAAAGCATAAGGCAATTTGCTATATCTAAAATAAGAGTCATCCATTAGTTAAGGCGACTCCGTGTGCTCTCCTGGGGTGTTTACTTCATACTTTAATTCCAGTTATCTGATACGTCCTGAGGAATCCTCCTCTTGGCAGGGAACGCTGAGGAGAAGAGCAGATATTCACACACACACACACACACACACACACACTCACACACACACACTTTGCCTTCCACAGCTCCTCATTATGAAAGGCATCCCCGCTGAGGCTGCGTGTCATTCTGTGCCTCGTCATTACGCCTAACTTACATCTCACAACTCCTGCCAAGAGTTGTGCGGTGTCATGAGCCAAGGGTACACACATGCTGATCCACCATATTTGGTAATTAATGCCAAAAGACTTCCAACAGCTAAGTAGCATAACTTATGCAAAGGTGACTGACATTTTTCAGTTCACGCCTGCTCAGGTGCACTATAGCTCCCTGTGTTCAAACATACTTAGACAGGGAGCTGTAGTCAGTGTTCATCATCAGTTATGCTTTACTATGACTTAATGGCTGCTATACTCAATTCTAAAGCACTAGCCTCCCTTTTCTCTCGTATACAGATACATAGTGCTGTGCTGGGTTGTTTTCTTTCCGGAAGCCAAGGGAAGCAGAGAGAGAGAGAGAGAGAGAGAGAGAGAGTTGCTGGGAAAGTGTTGATAGTCTACTTTAGAGATCTTCTGCCTATCGATCTTACAGTATATTCGATGCAATATCTAAGTGTGAACAATTAAAGCATGTCTCTTCACTTTTAAATCAAACTTTTGATTTCAAGCAATCCCTCCCCATGTTGTGAAACTCGTGAAAAATATCAAAATTGATGATGGGTATTGTTTTTTTTCTACGATGTTCTGTTTTGTGCACACACACAGTACAGTCCTCTGCACGAAAACACTTTAATCGCACACGTGCTTTACACACACACACAAACAAACGGCAATCGAACCCCCACTGACAAAAAAAAGGCACAAAGACACTGGGGAGAAACCACAGAGGCAACAGATGTGTCATGATTGCCTTCAGCCATTATATTTGGGAAAATTTACTTCTTATGCATGTAACAGTACAGGATGTTCTTCAACCTTTATTTCAATGCATGCAGTCTAGTTTGGGTTTGACAGTGATAATGGGGAGAGAGCGAGAGAGAGGAAGAGAGAGAGATGTATGATGTGGCACAGTAGGGATGTGGGACTGTGATGCAGTCCTTTTAATGGGCATGTTTTTTAACAGCGGGAAATTGGAGGTGCAGCAGCATCTTCAAGGCTACAAAAATGTGCAGGCATCAACAAGGTAGTGCTCTTTATCACCAGTCAGCACCTGGAAGAGCATGCATTCACACACACACACACACACACACACACACACACACACACAGAGAGAGAGAGAGAGAGAGAGAGAGAGAGAGAGAGAAGAGCAGCCGTTCTCAGATTACAGTATCGTTACAATAGCACAACAGCTTGTCCAACATGTCGTTCAAAGCAAAATGAAAATTAAAAGTAATCGACCTCACCTGATAAAGTTCTTGGGGCATGTTACCTACTAAGAAAACATTAATCATTTAAGATAATATGGATTCTTGACCAGATGTGAATAAACTATAGATGTAATATATGATATACACTATATTGCCAAATGTGTTGGGTCACCTGCCTTGATTCGCATATGCATTTAAGTGACATCCCATTCTTAATCCATAGGGTTTAATATGATGTAGGTCCACCCTTTGCAGCTATAGCAGTGTGTTTATGGGAATAAACAAAAACATACACATATTTGAATGCAGCTTGGGTGTGTCCATCTGCATTACGTTTACGCAAATAGTATACTGTAGCCAGCCATACTTTTTTAGAAATTTTGAAAAAGTGACACTTCTCTAATGTCAAACCCATCCCTAACCATATTTTGTTTCACTTGACACCCCCACTGTGTTCCTTTCATTGTCATCCAATGCCATTTACATTTTAATATTAAAATTAGATTAAATTAAATAGCCGAGAGATTATAGATACCCAAAAGGATGCAGTCCTTCCAACTTCAATTAATTTGCCTCGCACCAAAATTATGCACCATGTTCTAAACTTCCGCGAGCGATGTGAATGTCCAAATCATGCTATCATTGTGGTGTTTATATGCTCATCCAGCTAACACTCCTCTTGCCCTCAACAAGTCTCTCGCGAGCACCTAAATTCTCCCTTAATTGGGTCATCAAACATTTTTGGCTGGAACTAATCAGCTAAATTATAGGTAATGAAATGTGCATATGGCCCAGAGAAATGAGTCAGTAATTTCTAAACGAGGTGCTGGGCTTGATGGACAGGAGGTGTCGTTAGACTGGAGATGACACTCTGCTCTTTGGCAGTCCTGGCACTGAGAAACCGCAGAGCCCCAGAGAGGGAGGGGAACACTGACACACACACACACACACACACACACACACACACACACACACACACACACACACACACACACACACACACACACAATTGCAATTAATTTAATGAAATTGTATAGTTAATTGTATAAATTATTCACTTTTCTAATCTGTTGAAATTTTACACCAATGACAGATTTTACGTGCAACAAGGTTGTTTTACTCATCAGCAAGCCCCTACAGCACTTCCACTGCTGATTAATTTTTTGGAATTTTGTGGGAAGTTAAGTTTTAACTTAAAGGTTGTATCAGCGATGACGGGGTAACGTCACTTCTGTTGATGTTCAAACAAAACACAGAGCTAGCTCGCTACTCCCTCCCCCTCCCTCCTGTCCAATTGAAACTCTCCTGAACATGCATCTCGTCGGTTATTAGTTGGAACACTTTGTTTTGCCTTTGAGTGGTTGGCAACACTTGTTGTTAGCAATTTTTTTTTGTGTGCAGATATCAGAGCCTAGGCTGCCTACAGAGACGTGTTTTTTTGACGTCCCGCTTATGGGGCGGGCAGCTAGCGGATCGTTAGGAAAGATTAGATAAATGTGATCATTTATGTTTTGGCCTTTTTTGGGCCTGCAATCGCTGATACAACCTTTAAAACTGAGCTAAGAATTTACTGTTTGCCTCCAAGTTCATGTCAGTTAAAGATCAGAATCAGATCTTTTCAATGAAGGCTGACATTTAATGACCATTATAGAGACATTACAGAACATGATGTTACATGAATAGTTCATAGACAGAACACATTATGTGATCTCACATAATCTCACATGAAAAATAAAGGAAATACATACATTAGGCCTATATAGTAGGCTATATATTATTTTGTTGAAACGTCAGCAGGCTGCACTGGAGAGCAAAGGGGAAATCTATGCTTACTTTTGACAGTTCCAGCAAGTGAAGTAAAATTAGTGTCTGCCATCAAACACGGAAAAGCTTTACTCAACTAGCACTGACAAGACTTGAAGGGAATTATGTCATGATTGTTTTCATTTTGTAGCCTATAGCGTTACTTCAACATGGTCTATCATGGTATGATAGCACTATAGTTTTAACACCTCTACAAGTGCCTCGGACGAAAGCGGAGAGTTATTAAACAATCTAAAGATATAAGATAATGGGTAGGGTAACCGTCCTCTGTCTTTCTGAGAATTAGTTTGTTTAGAAGAAGCTTCAGTTCCCAATCTATTTAGATTTATTTGGGTGCAATTGAAAGCTTGTTGACAAACATTTTACCACAAAGTTTCAATAGAGATCAGATATTAGAGATCCAATAGGCCCTATTGAATAGGGTCTTGACCTGAGAAACAGCAGTGCTTTCCTGTGGGCATGATATGAAACTTGAGGAATTTGCATCTTCTTCCTCTTCCTCTGGATCACGCTGCCTACATATTAGGCCTACATACTCGAGAACAAAGGATTTTTTTGCCAGGCAAAATATACATTTTAGTATAGTTCTGCTCAGTGTTTGTGGAGCATCAGAGGATTTAAGTGTTTGTGACTTACAAAAGAAACTCCAGTCCACATCACAAGAGCACTCTAAAATCACCCGGGCACAGGGGCGGAGCCAGAGGGGTGGCTCCGGGTGGCACAGGCCACCCTTGAGATTCGATTGGCCACCCCAGGTGCCACCCCAAATCCTAGTCTACGATTGGCCATTAACATGCTGTAAGGCGGGACCTTTCTTGATGCACTTGCAGCAGTGTGAAGTGTCAGACGTCAGAAATGTAAGTGGCAAACACACTTGCCTTTACTGGCCTGCGGCACAATTGAACTGCAGAACGAAAGGTTTCCCCGATCAGGAAATACTCCTTAATACGCAACTTTGTGTAGGCTTAACAGAGGTAGCCTAAATATCGTGCCTATGACGATGACAGCTTTAAAAAAACAAACATTTATTTCACTTGTCTCACTGGATTGAAGGCAGAATGTGGCCTGTTGTGCAAATAGATGAATGAGGGTCGGGAGATTCCGTTAACAAAAACCTAAAGTTTTGCTATCATTTTCTCCATTATTATCGTAAAATATGTCTCCATGCAGGGCAGGGCTGGTTCTAACCTAGGCTAGGCTACTATATTTGGGTGGGCTGGTAGAAATTTTGGGTGGGCAACATAGCAAAGCTGTCAGATTGGATCAAAACTAACATAAACACAAAACAATCAGTAATTGCTGCAGCCAACAGCCAGGGAGTATGTCTGATACATGTATGTAAAATACAAAAATAGTATGTTGTCATTTCTATTTTATTTAGTTGGAAAAAAATGGCATCATCTTTTGTATCAAAATACTTTATAGGTTTGTAGTTTAAAAATAGTGCCAAATTCTTTTGGTAAAACCAATAACCTACTTTTGGTGATAAAAGTGCAAAACAATGAATGCAGCACTGGTGCTGACTTGTAATTAGCCCAGAGTTGTTGTGATCAGAATATTGAGATTCAGGCAGATAAGTTTCTTGAGAACTTTAGTCATCCAATTCAAACACATGAAAGTCATCCAATTCAAACACATGGAACCGGTTATGTGGTTGCCCTGCAAGAAGTTGCACCATGTGCAACGTGCACAATGTTTGCACACATCCACAATACACTCCTTCATACCAAACTTTAAAGTTCTCAAGAAACTGATGATTAATCATCTAATCGGAAGACATGGAACCGGTTATGGTTGCCCTGCAACAAGTTATCCCATGTGAAAATTGAATTAATAATTTGCCCAGACTTGTTGTGATCATAATATTGAGATTCAGGAAGATGAAATTGCTCACATACACAATACACTCCTTCATACCAACCTCAAGTTTCTTGAGAAAATAAACAAATAGACAAAAATCAGGTAAAATTATTGTAACAGCTACAAAAATAGATGGCCATAGAGTGGGGGAAATGTCTTGGATGAGTATATTTTGTATATCTTCATTTACAGTAATATAATAAAATCGATTATAATTTAATGTCCCCATGATGGAATTTGTTTTAGAACAGCATAGCCCAGTGACAGACCACTTAGAATATTTACTTTAATATGTTTGTATTACATTTTATTCAAATACAAAGACATTTTATGTGAGAGTAAGGTATTTGTGTTTTTTTGTCCTTCAATTTATGAGTACAGTATGGTGTTTGCATCTGGTTTCCCTAATGTATTTGTGCTAATTTCACATCTTGAGCCTGTTTTTGTTTATCTGGGTGTTTTGCCTCATGCCACCCTTGAAATAATCAGTGCCTCACTAGTGCCACCCTTGTTAAAAATGTCTAGAATCGCCACTGCCAGGGCACCTCCTCAATCTCTGCGGAAAGGGAAAAAAGCCGGCACATTGCTCTACAAGAAATCAGGGTGGCTATGAAATTGCTGCCACAGAGCATTTTCTTTTTTTAAAGAAATGCACAGCCATGTCCATTATGAGTGTAGACTAATAGTTTAAATCAACACAAATAGATTACCAAGAAAAATCTAACTTTCCTGATTTGTAAGCTAATGTTTTTTTCCCCATGGGACCATGGCTTTTAAGGACAATGTGATATACTGAGTCATCTGAATAACTAATCACCAGAGGCTTGAAGGGGCTGCTGGGAAACAAAATGAAAGCCTATTTTGATTCATGCATACAGATTTAGCAAAACAAGATATTTTGGAGGATGTTGCTGTATGTTAAGGTACAGTACTTCATTTATACATACAGAGAATACATGCAGATGAATGAAATATAAAAAATACCTGAACATACAATAATTGTTTTTGGATAAAAGTGAGTTGGAGAGAATGTATACATGTAGAAACATATTGTGGTATTTCGTTTGACCTTGATCTGTGCTGATGAGAAGGATGTAGCCCATCAAGGCCGTAAACCTGGATGAGCTCAGGGGCATAGGGGAACAGGAGTGCACAGGAGCACTGCTGAGCCTGCTGGAGTTGAGTGTTTATACAGGGCTGAACATCTTGAGTCTCCATGGCGCGGGGTGAGGGAATACCCATGTAATAGCGTGCCAGGGAGCTCCAGGAGAACGTCAGGAGCCGGAGGACGAGGAGGTGGAGAAGGAGGATGAGATGGAGGAGGAAGGGGAGTTCATTAATAAGGCTTTGGGTGGCCAGCTGCTCCTGTTCAGCAGAGATCAAGCCAGCCGGCATCTGGAGGGCCATGAATTATTCGCAGAGCTTTCACTTTGAATTCTGGGGAAGTCTCTTTTCTGATCCTGTCGATTCACAGGAGAAGAGGAAGGGGGCTTGTTAGCACAAGCTGGGCAGGAAATGTAATTGGAAACAAAACAGCACCTCGTTTTGATCAAGACGGCAGATTTATAATGATATATGAGCCAAGATGAGAGGACCAAAATTGCTTTTCAATCTTTTCCAAGTTTAATCCAATGGGCCAATCAAGCGCCAACAAAAAAACAAAAATCTCATGTTCTATATGGATTTTCCTCTGAATTGAAACTTTTGGAGCAATTTATTTATTTTAAGTTTTAGAGTAATTTTTCTGTGTGTCAAACTATCTCTTTGAACCATTCGTTGGCTGCAACACTGAAAACTCCAGCTGTAATTTTCCTCAATAGATATTACCCATAATTCACTCGGAGCGGCACATCCTCACACACTCCACAGTCCTCAAAGTCTGAGCGCTGCACTCACACAGTGCTCGGCGATCCCGGCTTGTTCTTTATGCACCCAAGAGACATTTAAATACTGCAGTCGCTGTTCTTTCACAGCTCTGTTTGGATGCGGAGTGTGTGTGTGTGTGTGTGTGTGTGTTGGGGGTGGGGGGGGGGGTATAATAACAGCCATCTTCCTTCACAGGCTTCTCTCCAGCTTTCCAGCTCTGACTGTTAGACTAGTTTTATGATTAGCCAGTGTGGGATCATGCCTGCAGTGGCCAGATAGCATCCGTTCCCCCCTCATGCCGCCGCCACAGACAATGAGAGCTTTTGGCGACGCGGAGAGCGGGTTGTCGCACATCGCAGCCGAGAAAGTGGTGATGGAAAGGCCTCCGACTGGCAGGCATCCCTCTTGTCTGGTGCTATCTGCCGGCTACAAGGATTTACAACCCGTCGACATCAAACACTGAGCGACTATCAGTGACGGAGGAGTGGCACCCATTAGGCTATATATTCCCAGCAATGTGCCTGGTGGCTGTGCCGTTAGGAGCTGTAAATCTTTGGCTGTAATTCAGCATGGGGGAGAGGACCCTGGTGGCTGGCAGTGGCAGATACAGAAGGGAGATGTTGTTTGTTTCATGAACATTTCTTTTGTATATATTTTTTTTCTCCGATTTAAAGATTAGCATAGTTGTTTGATAGAACTTGTCATCGTTCAATTAACTACATGTAGCACATATACATTATACATAGCGCATATACATGCATGCACTATCTGAAGAAAACGAATCACGCTCATCAACTTCACTCCATCCTCTACTCCTGCAACTCCTTGTAAACCAGAAGTCTTACATGCTTTAGCCTTGGTGCTTAATGACTGTTGTAAGGTGGAGGATATAACATGTAAGAGTTATGGTTTACAAGGAGTTGCAGGAGTAGGGGATGGAGAGAAGTCGAGAAGCATGATTTATTTTCTTCCAATAGTTCATGCAGCACCGTGTGGCAGTCGTTTTATGTACCGCTATGTGTTATATTTAGTTTTAACTATAGAGTTATTAAAAGAAGAAAAACGTATTTAATGATGTAGACCAGTATATAGCTGCCATTTGTTCATATTATCTTTGTTTTTGGACTTCAAGGTCATCTCGTATTACAACAACATCATACAATCCAATGCCATTATCTGTATACCTGAACATGAAGTATAACAGTAATGTGAGAGAAATTGTGACTATGAAGCATGTTTGAAGTCAGCGACATTTATTCCAAAGAAAAGAGCAGTACCAAGCAATATATTAAATATTAAAGGTTCCTTCCAAACAGAAATGCAAAGATTAATTTCATCTCTCCATGCATCACAGAATAATTGTGGCACACTCTTCTTACTCTTTATTCTCTTTTTCCCCTGGATCTATTTTCCACTGCTTGCAACTTTCTTTTTTTTCTTCCCTCAGTCGCCTAAGGATACACTCGCCTCTCTCTTTCTTCCTCACTCTCTGAATTTTCTTTAGCGTCTCTGCTATTCTTTCTCCAACTCTGTTCTTTTTTTTGTGTTGAGTTATTTATTTGCGTCTATCCGTTTCTCATGCGCCATCATTCCTGATTTATTTCCAGATTTCCAGAGAGGGTCTCTGGTGGTGACCGGCAGGGCCCTGGGATGGTTTGTGGCGTGGGGGAAGGCTAAGTGCCGTAGAGAGGCGAGACACGAACTGTGTCCTCGGCCGGATGAGACCATTAATATCCATGCTGCATATTTGCCCCGGTCGCAAGCCGGACACTGGCGCGCCGGCCCGAGCTGACTTCACAGTTTCAGTGGCCAGGTCGTATCGTTTAATATTGACTCACCAACACCTCTGAGATTCAGAGCAGGTCCGCGATTACCACCTTGCTTTGTTTGCATTTCTTCTCGCCGTGTCATTCCCTTGGAAATAAACCGATAAGGCCGCAGGTATCCAAGTGAAGAAGAAAACACACACACACACACACACACACACACACACATACACACATACACATACACTCTAACACACACACACACACACACACACACACACACACACACACACACACACACACAATCAGGAAAAGATGAAAGATGCTTAGATGCTTTATTCCAGCCAAAAAAGCAGATGGGCTTTCAGGGCTTCAGGTTGTTAGGCAACACAATAAGATGGAGCAGCGGAGCTTGATTTTATGTTGCCTGGTGAAGTACCAGTCATATACACAGGCAAGGCCGTAGCCATGGAGTCAACATAGGGCGGGGACCAAATGTGCCATTTCAACTGGTATTTTCAGGGATGGACTGGGACTAAAAAAAAGGCCCTGGACTCTCTTCCAAATAGGCCCACTACTAATCGCACACACATACATTTCTGTTCATACATCAATGGACGACCCGCACCAGGCCTGGACCCTTAAAATCGTCAGGTCGGACTTTCAGATAAACAGGGATTGGGGGGTTCCTCCCCCGAGAAAATGTTTCTAATTCTAGTTGCTAAACACACCATCTTAATGTAGACAGACAGAAATACTAAAGCCTGGCCTGTCTTCTGTCTGACTCACATCAACATTAGGCCTATCCCATGCGTTATACAGTAAGCCTACCACATTTCATTGCTTGACCCAATGAAAACATAATAGGGTACCAAACATGGACATCGCCGTAAGTTACTTCAGTTACGTCGACAATGGAGAAAACATTTTAGCCTATAGCCTAGGTGGTTTCTGACAGAAATTACATTTTGTGCAAACATGTTTGTAGAAGCACAACCACAACAGTCTTTTTTGGTGAGCAAGGTGCATTTCCCTTTCTTTGCTTAGTTATAGCCCATGTTCCACATTAATTGTAGGCTATCACAGCAAAGGCATGCCAATGTGTGTTTTGTTTTTTTTTTAACTGTATGCCATCACACACAGAGAGACAGCAGCAAACACTGATACCGGTAACACAACACTGAAATACGAATGCACTTGCCACTGAGAAGTTTTCAACTGCTGATTTGTTTTTTTTGTTTTTTTTAATTCAGGTTAATATTTAGCTTCAAATTTTATTTTTAGCTCTTAAATGACGTCCCGCTCAAAGTATATTGATTACGGCCTTGTACAAGGGAACATATGGCCAGGGCAAGGTCAGCATTGTCTGCCAGAGCAAAATAATGATTGATGTGGTCATAGGGCAGAGATAAACGAAAGCAATCTGTGCTCCAGCTAAATCTGATCAGTGATGGCCAAATGCAAAATTATTGGCAATTTAATTCTTTGTGGCAATAAGAGAGACGCCACAGGCCCTCAACACAACACACAAACACAACACAACACACACACACAAACACACAGACATGGTGTGTCTGGAGAAAGGTTTCAAACTGATTGTAACAGCATTTTTATTATCGCCCCAGTGTGTACACGGCTGGCATTTATTAAAAAGTGGCTCTGAAAAAATAAAACAACATATCACATCCAATTCTGACCTTTAGTGCTGTGTAATGAACCATAGCACAATACTTCCCACAGGGTAAGAGCCAAAATAGCACCATGTCATGGTTCTGTCCACCCTCACACTGAGAAAGAGAGAGGCTGCAGAAAACCATCATTATACCAGCACTGGTTCTAAGAACACTGGGGCCATTGCTGTGTGTTTGTGCCCCATGTAATTTTAAAGTAATTTTTTGTGGTATAGATGCAGTGGCTTCTCCAGGGCACCTGCCACCTCTACCATACAGTGGCGCACGCATCGAGCTAGCCTCCGGCAAGTACCATACTTCCTTTCTTTTACGCTTAATTAAACACGAGCCGTTAAAGAAGCACATAAATTGCACAGCACCGCAGCCGACTACAAAGGGCTCTTCGGCGGGAGGGTTTTGACAGTGCAGCGTCAAGCCTTTTACTTCGTTGTCTCTTGGACTCTTATTATGCCGTAGTTTGGAGCGTTATCATCAACGGCGCATTGTCTCGGCTGTGGCGTCGGGCTAACATGTGCTTATGAGTACGAAGGGGCTCCGCTGCAGGGGACTCCTAGGTGCAGGAGCGACACTTTTGTGAGCCCCCCATTCAATTCTTTCTTGAGCAAGAAAGAGAGAGAGAGAGAGAGAGGGAGAGCAAAAAAAAACACAGAAACCTCTTTGATTCCTCTAAAAAAAGTCTGAAAGGGAAGGGGAGGCAGCAAAAAACCCAGATAGTGTGTTGCATAAGCATTTCATCTCATAGGCCCACTAGATTACTTTTTTTTTTGTATAAAAGCAACGCCTGACAGAATGTTCAAAGTGGCAGGGATCAAAGCAAGTTCACTATGTTTTTTTTTTCTTTTTCTTTTTTTGGAGCGAATGAGTGATGAGCGATAGATGGGTGTGGGGTGTGGATGTTTCATGTCAGATACACACGCTTGCTCAAGTTCACGAGATGCACCACTACCACCAGCCTACAACATCGGCTTAAAAGCCCGAGAGCCATATGAATATTCCAATCACTATGAGTTTATTCTCCATCGCTCTCTGAATTATGTGCTACATGATAAATGATGAATCAAAGTCCATTAGAATATTGCATTGGATGTGAACCAAGAAGAGACACTTGAGTATTGATCTGCATATTATTTTGGCCTTCGTGTCTTCCATCATTTGAGTGGCCTTTAGTAAAAATCATATTGTACTGCTGGCACCATGGGACTCGGAATATGCTAGAGGCACCATGGGTGACGTCATCGTCGGTGCTGTTTGTTTCCCACCTCAAGGCTGGAAACCAGCTGAGGTGTGACATATTTTTTTACCTCATTTTTTTTCTCCTTTTTCGCGAATGGAGGCAATATCTCAATTATTCTTGCAGTCACTTGCACATCACGCGGCGCCTGTTGGACAGCTGACACGTTACGCATGGGCAAGATTTAATTAGCGCGGCTTGTGTACTCTACACAGCGGCGGTGGAGGCGGCGGGCGTGAGGTTGGCACGTCAGCGTTTGATGGCTCCTGGGTGCTGCCGCTTCTGAGTGTCTGACAGATGAGTGTCAAAACTCCCTGCTGGGCTCATCGTGGATCAGAAGGGAGCCTCGGGGTGGGCACAGGGTGGGCTTGGCTGGGGTGGGGTGGGGGGGGGGGTATTAGTGATGTGAGACATTTCAAGAAATCCTGTGGTTCACTTACCTGCCGGTGTGACGTGACCCAGCGCCTGCACTCATTTATAACATGAAGGGAAATGTTTTGATGTGCAATACTGTTGCAAGACACAAACAGCAAAATAACATAATACTTTGTTTCCTACAAATCGTGTTGTAAACCATACGACATGAGTTCATAACTATGCTCTATGTAAGTTATGTTAAGCAGCTCTCTGCATTTTGTGTGCCCTGACAACTGCTTTTAATATGCTAATAGGTTAGCATAAGACCTTTAAAGAGGCCCTATGCAACAATTTTAGCAAAAATTACCTTAATTATGCAGGTTGAGAGTCGTTCTGATGGTTCTACAACACTTTTTGGGTCGTTTGGTGGGTGCTTCGTCTCCCCCTAGTGCTTCTCCGCGGAAAAAACGAATATGCAACTTTCTGGTCCCAGGCCGAAGAAATCCGGATGTGACTCGGCGGAAGGCCTCGAAAATGTAGTAAGAATGTAGTTTCTAAGACGACTGCAAAACGGACTCCGACTTGGCTTTGTTGCTGCTGAAATTGTAAGTAGCCTACCCTTGGGTGAACTTCGTTTTTGTAATGTGGTTTGATAGTCTCTTGAACAATGTGTTTGCTCGACCGTTTTATTGTGAGCCCTGTATGTGTTTAGCTTGGTTTCTTGATGGCTAGCTCACTAGCTAGTGGGGGTTTAGCGTAGCAGTCACTTGCTACCGAAGCTGCAGGGGGAGCTATGTCGTGAAAAATGCGAGCCAAAATCAGGCGAAAACCCAGAAACAGCGAAGGAATAACCAGACTTGCATAGGGCTTCTTTAAGAGCTATCTAGAGCTTTGTTGACAATTATCCTTAATATTAACAGAACCCTGACTGACATGATGACATATGAAATGTCATCTGTTAGTAGTTTGATGGACTGGTAATGATGTAATTTATTTATTTTTTTATGTCATTAAATATATATTTAAACTAAAAGTATGCCATATTATGTTATTTAATGATAAGACCTTAGGTCCTTTTCAGTGAGATGACTCATACTTCATGACAGAATAGCCTAATTATACACATTCTTAGAATAAGACCCTGTACGCACAGAGGTCCTTCTCTGGTATTCTGAAGACAGTATTCCCACTTAAACAGAGGGGAGGGGAAGAGGAATGATGTACAGAAACTTCTAGAAACTGGCAACTCTGGACCAATGTGTGTCGCTGGTGCTCTCATAACCTTACCATTGGTCCTTGCGAAGTGCAGGTTCATTTCGGGGTCTTTTCTTAGTAACCCCTCAGAGCACGGCATGTAGTCTAATTGTCTCGCACTCTCAGTGGTGTGATATTAAAAACGCATGGGTGTGTGTGTGAGAGAGAGAGAGAGAGAGAAAGAGATCCTGGGCTTCTGTGTGTGTGTGTGTGTGTGTGTGTGTGTGTCCGTCAGGAGCGAAAAACAGCAGAGCAGATTCTCTCCAGACAGCGGCACAGGTCTCCGCAGGCAAAGCCTCTCTGACCTGTTTGGAAAGATCAGACACGGAACAGGACAATTAGTCTCCGGATGCCCGAGATTAATTCTTTCATCCTACTGTATCTCCTTACACTGTTTGGGCTATCCAATTAATGTGGTGGTCAGGGAGTCTTCAAGAGCTCCAGTCTGTGTGTGTGTGTGTGTGTGTGTGTGTGTGTGTGTGTGTGTGTGTGTGTGTGCGTGTGTGCACGGTTGGAGATCAGGCCTAGGAGGTGGAGAATGTGAGGCAGGCACAAAGAGCGGGAACTGATAGGTGTATAAATAGACCCGTATCGCCGTGCCAAAGATAGTTTCCTGAGCAAAGAGAAACAAAGAATTGGAAGTTGCTCATAACGTGTACATTAAGCCGATCTTCAGCCCTCAGATGTGTTATTGTTGCTAAGTTTTTAATGGGGACAGGGAATAGCAGGGTGTCGGCAAGTGTGCCATACTAGTTTCGACCCACTCCGAGCTGCAGCTATGTGCTCGTCACCAGACCCCGCCCTCCGTTGACATTTTCAGAGCACCAGGTGTTTTGTGAGCACTTCTTCTTCTTTGCTTTTTTTCACCCTTAAACGTGTTCCTCTGAGTGGTTACAAAGTGGTGTCCTAAAAAAAGACATGCGACCGAGAGAGAAAGAGAGAGAGTGAGATGGAGATGGAGACAGAGAGAAAGAGCGAGAGAGAGAGGGAGAGAGTAAGAGAGAGAGAGAGAGATGGAGAGAGAGAGAGAGCGCTCTTGGCAGAGCGAGGTAATGCTCCTGGGTCATGCTAATCTAAAGTTGGCTAATCCATGCAGGGTAGTGAGGGAGCGAGTGAGCGAGAATGTGAGACTTGTCCCCAGGCCCTCCTTAGCACAGTCCTCCCACTTTGAAATGCAAAAAGCCCACTGTTGCCGAGATGCAGCCTTTCAGATATGAAACCCATTTTTCAGTTTGTCAGAGAGAGAGAGACGAAAAGAGAGATTGATAGTAAGAGTGAGAAAGGGAGAGTGAGAGAGATGCAATCCAGTTTGGCAGTGCAACTAACTGATCAGCTGGCACCCCACAACCCCCCACCCCCCTCAGAACGAAATGGCTTAACATAAATAGATGATGCTGGACGTCCTATCTGGCAAAAAGCCGTGCGGACAATTCTTTGGAAATCTAGCCCATTTCTGACTTGAAAGCAGCAATGGAGCTCCAATGAAAATCTTCATAACATTAAAAACTAGCACATTTGGTTTTAGAAAGTTACAGTGCTTTTGATCAGTCTCCTTTTATTTGTTGAAACAAAAGCTTTATGTTATGGTTTTTGACCTTGTGTGACTATTCCAATCTCTACTGAAAGGCTGCTGTACAGACACAGCATATTAATGGCTAAATATAAAAAAAAACCTTGGTAATATAAAAATTGGTATATTTGACTTTTGTTTACATATTATTTGTCATAGTATGACACAATGTGATCCCCTCCCTTGTATGACTGCAAAAGATGGCTTGCTGTGAAACCAATCTAATTGGTTGGTCCAATGTTCTTTTAGTGTTTTTCTTCGGTATACACCTGGCACATGGTATCATTCATTGGTTCTTCAGTGACCTCTTAAGTGTTGACAGCAAATGAGGGCAGTTCTCAACTCCATTTCCCGTACGTTTCACCTATCATTGCAGGTGGTGCTAGATGGTACCAGAAGACAACCATCTCCTAGCCTAGAAATCTAGACGCACCCTAGCGGCAGCAAATGTAATTTGCAGCCAGGGTAGTCTAGCAACTCTCCGTTGGCTTGCGAGCTAGAAAAATTAAACTTCGATCAGGCCAAGCACATCGTGTAGAGTCGATGGGTGGGCAGAGTTCCAACGGTTCCGCGTGAATTCCCTGCTACTTGAAAACAAAGAAGATGGATGCTGCTGCTGCCAAACAGTGTGACACGAGTTAAGCTTTTTTTGCCAAAAGTTTGAACTAGCCAACTAGCTCCGCTGGTGGGAAACACATGGGACTCGTGAGTTTTAGCGCTATCCTATTGCGTGCAGAGGGAATTTGAAAGACAACCGTTTATCCCGCCCATCGGATTGAGCTCTGCGATTGGTGAGTTCCCAGACCCTACATTTTGATGTGGGTCTGGCTCGTCAGGCTAACCATGTCCTGACTAGGCTTTGGGAATGTTTACTGCCCTTTACAGCACAGCTGATGTGTGTGAATAGAACAGCTCTTGTTTTGCCCCCAAATGAAGGCAGGTGGAAGAAGAGCCGACCATCTTTGTGTCCACTGCTCTATTGTTGTTGTTGTTGTTGTTGTTGTTGTTGTTCAGAGTTGTATATTCACTGTTACCTCATGCTCATTTCCTGGATTTTGTGTTGGGATTGCCACACATTGTGTGCAGGCTGGTGAGAGTTTGCTTTTGTCTTTGAATTTGCACACCCATTTGAATCTCAAGGGATGCCCTTGTGAAAACACACACAGGATTTTGTTGGTCTGTGATGGCCAGCCGTCCTTTGTAGACAATTTTTCCCAATCTTCTGCAAGTTCCTGCAAGTAATTCTTAAAAAACGGGGGAAATATGAACCTTATGAGACCCATTAAGATCTGGTAAAGATTAAAAGACACAAAGATTAAAAGATACAAGACTAGTATGTTGTATTGTATATGAAATACAAAAAAATATTATAGAAAATTATTATTATGTACTGTGCCTAAACCCCACCAGAATGAATACATTACCTAGTGTTTTTCTTTTTTTATTATTTATTTATTTATATTTTGCGTAGCCAATTGTAGCTTAATGAGAGTTCCATCACGATAAGTAAGGGGGCATTTGAACATGATGGCCTGGGGCCGATCTGCAGCAGCGTGCTGGTAGTGTGCTCATTATTCTGTCATCAGCTCATCTAAATCTATAACACTGACCCTGCTGTGGCAATTAAAAAATTATCATCTGTTCGAGTCGCTTCCCCGCCATGATCAAATCATGCACCCATCAGGGTGATCACTCACTCTTCAGGCCATTGACGACTCACAGAGGGCCGAGCGACTGGTTTCAAGACACGCGCGATATTACAGTGTGCCCCAGAATCTCTGAGCACCAAGGCGGATGTCTCATCAGTGGCCATTAGCTGATCATACATTTTTAAAAAGTGCCTGTATTTATTCAACTTGTCGTCTTATTTCCAATGGGTTGTTATACTTTTGTGTGAAACTGTTGGTCAATGTCAAGTTGTGTGTGTTTTGTAAGTTTAAGAGAAAAACAGCGGTGTTGCTTTGCAGCATTGTAATGTGGTGTCTACACACCTGAAATAATTTATGAGCTTTCCTGAGCATGACCTAAAAATGCCCCCAACTTGGTGGACTATAGTGGAGCAATGAGTGAAATGAAAAAGAATCACATTAACCTCCCAAATAGGTTCCTACTGCATAGTGGGTCGATCATCGAGCCACATCCCACTCCTTGTTGTTTTATGTGTACACCTGTTGTTATAGTCCAGTGTTTCTCAAAGTGTGGTCCGGGGACCACTGGTGGTCCGCAAGCCATCCCAAGTGGTCCGCGAGCAGACGTGGTAAAATATAATATAGATGAGTTGTTTGCAATATTGAACCAACTTGTAGATGAATCCAAACAGTTCTGCAAAACTGCCTATGTAACCTACGCCCGTTTAGATCATATGAGACCTCTGATACAATAAGCAAGGTACAAAGACATAAGCAAGGTTGTTCAGTGAATATGCCTATTGTGTAATATACTGTTGAAGTAAGTCTACTGTTTTTTTAGCTAGGTAGTCTGTGAGGTTTTTTTTATTGGTTAAGTGGTCCTTGGTCTGAAAAAGTTTGAGAAACACTGTTATAGTCAACAGCTTCCAATCAGCATATGCCACAACTAAAGCAGTTATCTATGGAATCCCATTTCCAAGTCAGTTGGACTTTGGGATATCTTCATATGACTGTTTTGTTTCTATTTGATCACATAGAAGCCTTTCTAAAAGTAGCAAACCTTGATATAAAATTACCCACTTCCTTAGCAGAGAGGGCAGCAGTTTGTTACAGAGGTTTCATTGTAAAAACATAATTCAATTTGCTTGCTATGTTTTGTGAAATTATAATTTCATTGCCATGAAAATTTGGTCTTACTTGTCATACCCAGTTAAGTTTAAGTTGATTAGATCGTGAAGAAGCTTGAACAAAACTTATTTCCAAGATGACATGTGCCAATCGCTGCTAATCATTTTGAGTCTGACTAACTAATGGGCAAAGCAGGGCATAATATACTAATTAGATAAAAACTTAGTGAACGATTTTTAAATCCCCCCTGCTGCACCTAAAAAGCATGACAGATTTTTATAACAATGATTTGCTATGAAACAAATGAAATTGTAGATAGGAGACAGCAATTATAAATGAACCTGTAATTACAGATACGACATAATAGATTAAAATGCATCTGGAATCAATGGGTTCAGTGCAGAGCTTAATGAAGGCATCAGTAACTACATATAAGCAGAGGGGCATTTGGCACTCCATTACTGTAGAACACATCAATGCTCTTCGGTTTTGTTCTTCCTCTGATTTATCTGACATGAACAGTGAGACCTCCAGCTGGTATCTGGAGAGACAGACTTTTAAGTACAACTGAAGTTACACTGAAGAGATTCCACCTTCATCTACATTTCATTGAGAGAATGCAAAAACTTTTCTTTTTTTTTTTTAAATTAAAAAACGTTCACGCCCCTCCAGCAAGCACGTTCACACACACACACACACACACACACACACACACACACACACGCACACTCACACACACAGGCAGGCAGGCAGACACACACACACACACACACTAACACACACACACACACCATTACTCTAGTACATCTTGATCCAGATGCATTAATTCTAGCCAGGTTTTATTTGTGCTGGCTTTAACTTTCTTTTCAAACGAATTCCTGCTAATAATTTGGCACGCTTCTAGATGGGGACATACATAATTTAAACTGAACGGATTCATCACTTTTAATGAGACATAACAAATGTCCCCATGCAAGGAATGATAATCAACATGTGATAAAAAGATTGTCTAGTTCCAAATGGCTAGCATGGAAATAACATATAATACTGAGACAGGAAGACATTCAACAACACTCCCCTTAGATGTGGAAGAAGGGTTGTATTTACTTTAGAAAGGAAACCCAGGATAATAGCCTGCGCTATATTATTCTTGGGCAAACTCAAGCTCATTTTCAGCTCTTCATTGTATCAGAGGGTATGGGTTCATCTTTTATTCCTCGGAAAGAAATGATTCTCTTCTGCGGCCTGCAGTTGGTGGAGGCAAGAACTCCTTCCAAGATTTTCAATTACCTGAGCGGCCTTTTCATACTCATTACAACTATGACATATTTGCAACATTCAATTGATTACAACTCTGTAATTTATTTGAAATGATTTGTGTATTTGCTCTTTGTTACGTGTCAGGTACTGGCCTATGACCCTAACTTACTTGATAATTTCATTTAGTTTTCTTGTTTCCAACTGCCTTGTAATGTTTTAAGACTTGTTCATGAATATTACGCCACATATGGAATGGTAAAGTGTGATGTTTAGTTAGACCCTATGAGGCTTGAGATGGAAATGCCATTCTCGTTCATAAATTGGGACACGTTCATCATCTTGTATAACAGATAAATAGAGAGATTTGACATTTCTCCTCCAAACACTGATCGGTTAGTTACTTCTTTAAATGAGTCTGTTCTCTCATCATCATAAACATAAAGAGCTAAATCTGTGTGGGACCAATTATCTGTAGAACCAACATTGTGCATTCCAAACACCTCCAGAAGAATGGTATCAAAGGGGAACTAGAATACTCTCAAAAGTGCTCTTCTTGTAGAATGATCAATGTGGGATGTGATACTTGCCTTGCCTTGCCTTGCCAAGAAAGAAAGGCCTAAACTGTAGATAATGTCAATGCCTCCTCGTTAGTGTACTCTTAAGACCAACATTACCAAAGGTGCAACATTGAATATGAATATGAAAAATACATTATCTCCAGCATGAACAGGGTGATATTCATAATGTTTGGCCTGACCTTTACTTGAATTTTGGTGAGAAGGATGTCCATGGTAACAACAAGAAAGTACTCTCAAACTTGTATTTATGTTTGGTGTTATTGTGCATGCAGCATGTGTCGTGTGGGTCAAAGCTGACCCGCTTTCGTGGACACGCACCGTTGATAAGGCTTTCTTCACAGAATTTTTAACTTTAAATTTATTTTTTGCGAAGACACCACTTGTCACATCAACAACCCACATGCAAGCACACATGCACAAACACAGACACACACAGACACACACACACACACACACACACACACACACACACACACACACACACATAGTTGAGTTAGAATGCAGGTCCCATAAATATGGATTTTCTATTGTCTGGGCAGATGTGTGTGTGTGTGTGTGTGTGTGTGTGTGTGTGTGTGTGTGTGTGTGTGTGTGTGTCATCTCCTTAGGGAATGAGTCAGGGGTGAAAGCATACTGCTGCAAGTCTGTTTTTCAAGTTCATGCTCTCTCTCTCTCTCTTTCTCTCTCTCTGTCGCTGTCTCTGTATGCTGATGAGCCATTGTCTGTGTGCGTGTGTGTGTGTATGTATGTATGTGTATGTGTGTGCTTACATGCAATTCAGTCCATTGGCACATTTGTTTCTGACCTTGAATGATTCAGATGAAAAACTTTTCTTGTTCCTTTAGTTGTTAATATGGTATTTCTCTCTCCCTCTCTCTCTTTCTCTCTCTCTCTCTCTCTGTGAGAGAGAGAGAGAAAGAAAGAAAGAAAGAAAGAAAGAAAGAAAGAAATAAAGAAAGAGAGTCATATACACAATACTGTCCGGGTTAACCCATTGATTTTCGGAGCAGATCCAACTCAAAGGGAGCTTCAGTATTTTCAAGTATTTTCCATGTAGTAGGCTACCCTATTTTCTCGCAACGATAGCAAAAGTGAAACTCTCTTAGTGCTCTTTTAGTTTAAATGATGGATTTGTGCATAGTGCCGGTGTCATTTATTTCTTATGTCTTACAACATAAATAAAGTCTAGTGAAGTCAGAAATGAGCCTGTCTATCCACCTTATTCCTTAAACCGAAAATCCGTCTGGTTTTCATCTTCCGTCCAGTTGTTTACACAACTTGCTGTCTCAGCAGGCTAACTAGAATATGCTTTAACTTATATTTCTTTTGAGATGTTGACAATTCTGCACTCAATATGGATATTCTATATACTGACAGAAATATATAAAACTTGGTTTTTACATGGCTTAGGATACGTCAAGCACTGTCTACCGCCACATTAAAATCAATACAGCGAAACTTCGGCCGGAAGTAGAAAACCGTATTTCTAAATATTGAGGTGTCATAATGTTTCTTCACCTGGCTAAACAGCAATGATTTACCTTATGACTGAGTACCTTAAAAGATTGTAGTGTTGCAATGTAATAAAGGCAATCACAAAGAAAATTGGGCAGCCGTGGCCTACTGGTTAGCGCTTCGGACTTGTAACCGGAGGGTTGCCGGTTCGAACCCCGAACAGTAGGCAAGGCTGAAGTGCCCTTGAGCAAGGCACCTAACCCCTCACTGCTCCCCGAGCGCCGCTGTTGTTGCAGGCAGCTCACTGCGCTGGGGTTAGTGTGTGCTTCACCTCATTGTGTGTTCACTGTGTGCTGAGTGTGTTTCACTAATTCACGGATTGGGATAAATGCAGTGACCAAATTTCCCTCACGGGATCAAAAGAGTATACTTACAGTATAGGGGCCGGTGGTAGTGTAGTGGTTAAGGAGCTGGGCTAGCGTGCAGTAGCCTGAAAGTTGTAGGTTCAATTCCCAGCTTCCCTTTGTGGAAGGCAAAGCAAGGCACTTAACCCCAAGTTGCTCCGGGGACAATGTGATCCCTTGTAATATAGCTGACATATGTAAGTCACTTTGGTTAAGAAGTGTCTGCTAAATGTAATGTAATAATGTAATAAAATAGATAAGCTTCCTGCATTCCAAATGAATTGTCTCCGATATAATACATACAATACATTGGGCTTGGCAACAAATTTGGTAATACTACTTTCACACAAGTGATGGCACCCCTGTGTGTGTGTGTGTGTGTGTCTGTGTGTGTGTGTGTGTGTGTATGTGGAGAGAGAGGAGAAGAAAAGTAGGAAAAGAAGGGACACATAAAATAAGTCAAAGCAGACGAGCGTTTGGCTATGATCTGAGCTCTCTCTACAGATAATTGTCAAAAGTTCCAGTTGGTCTGTAATAGCTCTATTAACCACCTGGTCAATAAAGACCACAAGACAATATGAGTACCCTGATGGCCTGCTGTTTTCTAAAATCATGAAAATTGCTGTAATTCATTTTTTGCTTTCTATTCATAGACTCTATTCAAAGAAAGCTCATCAAATGTTTTGCAGAAGAAAAATACTGGCCTCAGACCTAGACAGAAAATAAGTTCAAACCAATTTCATCTATCAGTCACCATGAGCTTTATCATGTATCTGTACACCACTCATCCAGGCCTATTACAGTCACAGGACGATTTGCTAAGGGCAGACAGAACCCAGAGAAGGCACTATGCTCCTTTGCATGGCTCCATTTTACAGTGGATGATAATCTCCTGTCTTAAAAATAATGCACGAATGGGCATGTTCTTTGAACACATCAACATGCATCAATAAGCCAGGATCTGCTGTCACCATTTCTAGGAGACACACATACATGAATGCATTCTAATAGACAGCTAATCGGGCTTGCAGAAACACTGCTTGTTCTAATCCTTCTTGACCCCACTAGCTAATGCTATAGATATGCTATGTGACAGGGTCTTGTCATACCAAAGAAGATGCAAAAGCATTATACTTTTGTCTTATGTTTGACTTATCATTTACTATGAATTATTTGACTTAGATGTATTTATCCATGTCCACTGATGTCCAGTCATCCAGACATATAACAAACAACTGGGATAGGCCTACATTATTAATTTCCATTCATAGTTTTCTTTTAGAGAAGTTATTGCAAAGAAGAGTATCATATCCATGACCTTCCATCTAAACGGCACTTTCACAAGGATAGAAATGAAAAATGTGGCATTCAACTAGCCTAATTCACTGAACACTAAGTGGCAATTGATATGTTGAATGGAATGTGTGTAGAATCAGGCAAGCCCAAGGCTGCATTTCTCAACTCACAAACTCATTTATTTGCACTTGCCACAAAGATCTCAATGACAGCTTAATGTAAGCTCCAGAGCGAATAGAATTAACAACTGGAACAAGACAGGCCAGTGGATTCAAATACCTTGCAGAACAGTGGCATCATTCTGATTGAAGCTCAGAAAAACTGCGGGCCATTCTCAGGTCAGTGAAGCTTAAGAAATTGAACCGGTGACCTCACCGCTCTTAGCATCTGTGCCATCTGCTGAACTATAAAAGCACTTGCCAAAATGGTTGCGGTTAGGGTGAACACATTCACTTTATTTCCTACACAGACTCACTTAAGAACATATGCGAGAGAAAATTCAAGATCTTTTGAGCATAAAATGAAATAACTACAAGGTTCTCACAGAGGATAATGGATGATTAGTGACCTTGTTCTGTCATTACTTTTCAGTCAAGACATTTCTCTCTAGTCGTGTAAGCCTGAGTTAGGTCATTATGGTAGAAGGGGAATTGTGAAACAGAGCTGTAGCCAAAAAAGGTTATGCTTAATATGTCAATTCGCGATTACAGTCAAATGTTATTGGGGGTAGAGCTGTGAAGCGTGATTGAATCTCACTTATGCTCCTTAGATGATTTGTTTCACTTTTATTTTCTGAAGTATCAAGTCAGTTCCCAGTTCCTAAATCAGTCAGCAAAATAAACTGTCTGCATTACCCAGCTATTGATAAATCTTATTTTGTTTACAGTTCTACTTTGATGAATTGCTCTTTGAATTACTATAGTTGTTATTTTCTTTGAAAGAAGATTCTAATGTAATTAGGGAACTTTCTTGCAGGATAATTCATCAATTGAGAACCTCTAATTTCCCAGTATGCAAATAGGTCATCAAACACAATCCTTCCCCTCCTGTCTTTTCCCCCTTTCAAACCAGTATCCTCAAACTTATGGCAATAATGCAGCACTTGGATCGATAGTGAGCAATGTAGCAGAACAGATCGGCCACTCTGGCGGTTCAGAATGTCTCTTTTACGGCCTAGGCTTGTTAGTCACATCACCACCCCACAGGTGTGTGCCCCCACCACCACCACCACCCCCACCACCACCCCCACCACCGCCCCCACCTCCACCATTTTGTCCTTTCCCCTGCAGATCCCTTCCTCTGCCTCCACTGTCACTTCCATCACACATGTTCGGACTTAACGGCCAGATTCAAACTGGCACTCTTGCCAGGGATGCCCCTCCAGCTATGAAATAATGACACCACACACTGTTTGCTGCTGCCACCGTCGTCGTGTCGTTTTGACAGAAGTGGCATTTTTAAAGACATGCACAGGGGTGTCCACTTGTGGGCATCTGTTGGCGGAGACGGTGTGTTCAATTTAATGCCATGAACGGTGGGGGGAAGTTGTGATTGCTCCGAGCAGAAAGAGCTGACTTGCATAAATGAAGTCAGAGGCCTTGCTTCACTTCTTCCTGTACTTTATTTTAGGTCAGTTAGTCCATGAGCCACAGGGGGTCATCACTACCACTTGGGGGGGCAAATTCTCACTATATTTTTCTGAAAGCTACATATCTCTGGAGTATAAAATGGTATGATAGCAAGTTGGATCTTGTAGCTTTGTGGCTGTACAGGCCTTCAAAGTTGACCTCTGATTTGAAAAAAAAGGAAATTCCGCCTATTGGCTTTTTTTGTTAAAACACTCATAAGAGCCCAGAAAATAATCCAAATCTTATTATTACTGATGCATATGTGGTGTTTGATGTTGGCATACATATTTTGACTCATTATGTGATTTTGCTCTTCATTTTGGTTGATAAAATTCAAGATTTATGTGCAAAAAAAGCTAATTTGAGTTTTCAGAGCAACATGTTATGGCAATACCTGAATGCAGACCTTATTGATCATTACTATTCTACCTTCCTTACTTTCAAATTGCGAGTTGAAATTAATGTTAAATGATGACATACATAGGTCTGCAGTACAAATGTTTTTTAAATTGTAGCTGAAACGAGTACAAAGGATCTTTAATCTATTCATTGAATTCATCATCGTCAGAACAGGAGCACAGAGGATGCCATCTCTATGGCACTTCACTCCTGCCCTGTCCCACCTTGACAATAGCAACACCTATGTAAGAATGCTGTTCATTGACTTCAGCTCAGCGTTCAACACCATCATCCCCTCCAAATTGATCACCAAACTCAGTGAACCTGGGCATCAATACCTCCCTCTGTAACTGGATTCTGGACTACTTGTATTGCATTCATTGTGTCTACACTTGAGATAAATAAGTTTGTTTTTTCTTTTATCACATACACATATATTGGTAGATGTTTTTTCTTTACCTTGACATGTTTTGACGTATACTTCCGTCTTCATCAGAAGGTCACATGGTGGAGTAGTGTGACGCGTTTTTATCAGCTGATGTTGTTACGGAGGTGTGATCCACCTGTCAGTTTTTTGACAGGTGGACCACACCCCCTGCTGTCAGTCAGCCCCCCAGGAAGGCACTCCAGGTATGGGAGAGCATATATGCTCCCTCATCTCTGTTCATCGTCTTTGGCTCCGCTTTCTTATTTCAATCGCCTCCTTTATCCAGCGGTGGTATCGGTTGTTCTCCTGCTTAATGACTCTGGCATGCAGGAGGTGTGCAGCCAAGTTTCTGGGTGTCCACATCTCTGAGGACCTCTCTTGGACCCTCAACACCTCTGCCCTGATCAAAAAGGCTCACCAGCGTCTCTTCTTTCTGAGGTCCATCTGTCTCCTCAGATCCTGGTGAACGTCTACCGCTGCAACATCGAGAGCATCCTCACCAACTGTGTCACAGTTTGGTATGGCAACTGCTCTGCCCACGACCGGAAAGCACTGCAGAGGGTGGTGAAAACTGCCCAACACATCACCAGTTCCTCACTCCCCTCCATCGAGGCCATCCAGGGCAAGCGATGCTTGCGTAAGGCGCGCATCATCAAAGACTGTTCTCACCCCAACCACAGACTGTTCACCCCACTCTCCTCCGGGAGGCGTTACAGGTCTCTCCGCATCCGAACCAGCAGGTTCAGAGGAAGCTTCTTTCCGGCGGCTGTCACCCTACTGAACTCTAGCTCTGCATCCCGGTGACATCCAACAAACTAAGCCCCCATCACCCCCTGCCCCACCCCCGCCTGATGCCTCCTTGTCTGTGCCTGTTGAGGTGTCCACGACCATGGCAACCTTGACAGGGACAACAAGGAGGCGGACATCCCCTAGCCCCCCCCCCCCCCCCCCCACAACTGCACTACCCTATCCCACCCATCTATCCCATCCATCTATTTATTTACAAATGTACATACTTTAATTACACTTATACTGTACATAGCCATATTCTACTGCTTTTCATCCTGCACATACACGTATTATTAGTGGGTTTGATCCAGCAAGACCACAGCATGGCTTTGCCATGCTGTGGGCTTGCGGAGCAAGCCCACTATTGTTCTTCTTAAGTTTTCTTATTAGTGGGTTTGATCCAGCAAGCCCACAGCATGGCTTTGCCATGCTGTGGGCTTGCGGAGCAAGCCCACTATTGTTCTTCTTAAGTTTTCTTATTATTAGTGGGTTTGATCCAGCAAGACCACAGCATGGCTTTGCCATGCTGTGGGCTTGCGGAGCAAGCCCACTATTGTTCTTCTTAAGTTTTCTTATTATTATTATATCTTCCTATTCACCCACTTTTTGGCCGAACTACTGCTCCTAGACCGTTTGAGCTATCGATGCGGTTCGAACTCCAAAAATTCAGGCCCGAACCGGTGTAACTTGCTTGTTGATTTCGTGTCGCTGGCCCTTGTCGTTTTCGCGGTATTCCCGTTTTTCTGCGTTTTTTGGGCCCATTGAAATGAATGGCGGAATGTTCAGAATTCAAATTTCGATTGTGACATCACAGCACTAATTGCTTAAACTTGCACCTGGAAGAGTTCTAAGCCACCTGGCAGAGCTCTGATGGGCTGGGCTGGGCTGTCTGTGTATATGAAGGTGTGTGCATGTAACTTTTGACCAGTATGTCCGATTTTCATGAATGAGGTACCGTTGGAATCCTTGAATGAAACCCAGTTCAATGCCTTGCCAGCACTAAGTGTAAAGGTAATGTAAAAAAAGATGAGACAGCGCGAAGCGCTGTCTCATCTTTTTTTTAAAGCCAAACCATGTTGATACAGGTCATTAAAAAAAATATATATATATTTTCCAAATCCATTCAGCCCAGTTCAATGCCTTGCCAGCACTAAGTGTAAAGGTCATGTAAAAAAAGAGGAGACAGCGCGAAGCGCTGTCTCCTCTTTTTTTTAAAGCCAAACCATGTTCATATAGGTCATTAAAAAAATAAATAAATAAAGTATTTCACCAATCCATTCAGCCCAGTCCTATACCCAGCTAGCTCCATTTGAACTTAGTCATGTGTACAGTTGTATAGATTATTACATTGAGAAACACACTTTCATACAGATATCATACATATCCACGCAGCATTACTAATCAAGTTACTCATCGTTGCCCAGCAAGAAGTCCACAATCAATTCAATTGTCTTGCCACGATCTGTGGAGCTTACAGACAACGTTATATTACTACAGGTTCTGTGTGCTATTTAAAGCCGACCTAACGCTGAGTCCCTTCTAGACGGTGTGTTGCAATGCATTCTGGGTGCTGTGCTGTGATTCGACGGCTCGTCACCTGACCCACCAAACAACAACTCTCTGGGATGTGGCAAATATCGCGTAAAAACCTTGTTGCCGGAACAACAGGGAAAAGGCAACAGGATAGCAGCACGAAAGATACACAGGATACACAGGATACACACGGAATTTTGATGGACGTCCTTATCAGTCTAAGGTCTAACTTATAAACGTGTCGGGTCAACGTCAACGATAAGTAAGTTAGGCTAACGTAAACGTTAGCTATTTGCTGTTGTCATATGCTAGTGCTATATGCTTTAGGCTACGTGATGGCCATTTATCACACTAATTTTAGGTACTACTTTTACGAGGTCTGTTGTTCTGTCAAAATGTATCTTATCGTTGAACAGACTACACGGTTATCTTCCTTAGACTTCGTAGATGTAGTTACTACAATTTGGAAGCGAATTTCGAAGTGTAAATATGGTTTTAGTGTGTAAACAGACCAACCGCGATTTTGCAATGAAGTTAATGGAGCCTTTTATGTAGGGCTTCTAGGCTACTTTCACGAAGTCTGTAGTTGTGTCAAAATGTATCTTATCTATGAACAGACTACATGATTATCTTCCTTAGACTTCGTAGATGTAGTTACTACAATTTGGAAGCGAATTTCGAAGTGTAAATATGGTTTTAGTGTGTAAACAGACCAACCGCGATTTTGCAATGAAGTGAATATGGAGCCTTTTATGTAGGACTACTAGGCTACTTTCACGAAGTCTGTAGTTCTGTCAAAATTGATCTTATCTATGAACAGACTACATGGTTATCTTCTTTAGACTTTGTAGATGTAGTTATTACAGTTTGGAAGCGAAATTCGAAGTGCAAATATGGTTTAAATGTGTAAACAAGACGCCTGATGTTTAATATATGTTAATGAATGGGCACAGTATTATTGTGTACAGTAATGGGCTATCAGTAGTATGTAAACAGTTCATGTGTTATGTGATTTACATAAACTAACAACAGAAATGTTAAAAGCTGGTATTGTGTTTCCTGAATTCTTACATTCAGGCATTCAAATGAAATGTAATTAAATAGCATATCAATCATGCAACAATGCAAAAACAATGAAACTAGTGTAGGCCTAATTATATTTTACATTAGTAAAGCAGTACTCTGATGTGCATGCTTTCACAAACTTTTGTAAACAATCTTAGCACTTTAAACATTGACTGTTTTGAAGTGCATGTAGGCAATATAGTATAAAAATAATAATTGTGATATCATTACAATTTGATAGGGGTTGGGAGGAGGGGGTGGGTTCATGTAGGTGGGCCCTATGACCCCAAAGTATGCCTTGACTGGGCCTCAGGTCAAAGAAGTTTGAGAAATGCTGATGTAGACAACAAAGCAGCAAGGAGGCGTCGTGTGATCATTTAAACAAGTTTTATGACGAGGTCGATGAGGGTGGGAAAAATCGTACATTTCTGTGCAAACTTTGCCCGCACTTCAGTCACATTGTCTTTTAAGAAAATGCAGTCCTTTTTTCGGTTCCAGCAGCCAACAACCTCAGAACTGACCCTTCAGGCCTCTCAGGAGGCGCTGGCCTTTAACCGCAGCCAGAAGAGAGTCAGCAGAAATTTGATTGCCTTTAAAAAAATCTGACTTCTTAAAAAATCTTAAACTGGCTGCATTACGTGATTATTTCTGAGACTCTGATACGTTTTTAACCATGACCTATACACAGTTCTGGTTTGAAAATGTATCTCTTAAAATAATCACTTTATGCAGTCAGCTTAAGATGGCTTACTAGCAACTAACTAATTACCCTAGCAACAACCTAGAAACCACCCCTGTAATGTCAACCTAGCGACCACCATAGCAACCAGCATAGCAACCATGTTATTTATGCGTTTTAGCTTATTGGATGTTGCGTTAATGCAGACAACTTTTGATCCGTGTGCCCGATTTTCATAAATGAGGTACCGTTGGAATCCTTGGATGAGGCCGAGTTCTGTGCCACTGATCAAACCCACTCTTGCAGTTCCTCGGAACCGCAATTCTAGTTATTATTATATCTTCCTATTCACCCACTTTTTGGCCGAACTACTGCTCCTAGACCGTTTGAGCTATCGATGCGGTTCGAACTCCAAAAATTCAGGCCCGAACCGGTGTAACTTGCTTGTTGATTTCGTGTCGCTGGCCCTTGTCGTTTTCGCGGTATTCCCGTTTTTCTGCGTTTTTTGGGCCCATTGAAATGAATGGCGGAATGTTCAGAATTCAAATTTCGATTGTGACATCACAGCACTAATTGCTTAAACTTGCACCTGGAAGAGTTCTAAGCCACCTGGCAGAGCTCTGATGGGCTGGGCTGGGCTGTCTGTGTATATGAAGGTGTGTGCATGTAACTTTTGACCAGTATGTCCGATTTTCATGAATGAGGTACCGTTGGAATCCTTGAATGAAACCCAGTTCAATGCCTTGCCAGCACTAAGTGTAAAGGTAATGTAAAAAAAGATGAGACAGCGCGAAGCGCTGTCTCATCTTTTTTTTAAAGCCAAACCATGTTGATACAGGTCATTAAAAAAAATATATATATATTTTCCAAATCCATTCAGCCCAGTTCAATGCCTTGCCAGCACTAAGTGTAAAGGTCATGTAAAAAAAGAGGAGACAGCGCGAAGCGCTGTCTCCTCTTTTTTTTAAAGCCAAACCATGTTCATATAGGTCATTAAAAAAATAAATAAATAAAGTATTTCACCAATCCATTCAGCCCAGTCCTATACCCAGCTAGCTCCATTTGAACTTAGTCATGTGTACAGTTGTATAGATTATTACATTGAGAAACACACTTTCATACAGATATCATACATATCCACGCAGCATTACTAATCAAGTTACTCATCGTTGCCCAGCAAGAAGTCCACAATCAATTCAATTGTCTTGCCACGATCTGTGGAGCTTACAGACAACGTTATATTACTACAGGTTCTGTGTGCTATTTAAAGCCGACCTAACGCTGAGTCCCTTCTAGACGGTGTGTTGCAATGCATTCTGGGTGCTGTGCTGTGATTCGACGGCTCGTCACCTGACCCACCAAACAACAACTCTCTGGGATGTGGCAAATATCGCGTAAAAACCTTGTTGCCGGAACAACAGGGAAAAGGCAACAGGATAGCAGCACGAAAGATACACAGGATACACAGGATACACACGGAATTTTGATGGACGTCCTTATCAGTCTAAGGTCTAACTTATAAACGTGTCGGGTCAACGTCAACGATAAGTAAGTTAGGCTAACGTAAACGTTAGCTATTTGCTGTTGTCATATGCTAGTGCTATATGCTTTAGGCTACGTGATGGCCATTTATCACACTAATTTTAGGTACTACTTTTACGAGGTCTGTTGTTCTGTCAAAATGTATCTTATCGTTGAACAGACTACACGGTTATCTTCCTTAGACTTCGTAGATGTAGTTACTACAATTTGGAAGCGAATTTCGAAGTGTAAATATGGTTTTAGTGTGTAAACAGACCAACCGCGATTTTGCAATGAAGTTAATGGAGCCTTTTATGTAGGGCTTCTAGGCTACTTTCACGAAGTCTGTAGTTGTGTCAAAATGTATCTTATCTATGAACAGACTACATGATTATCTTCCTTAGACTTCGTAGATGTAGTTACTACAATTTGGAAGCGAATTTCGAAGTGTAAATATGGTTTTAGTGTGTAAACAGACCAACCGCGATTTTGCAATGAAGTGAATATGGAGCCTTTTATGTAGGACTACTAGGCTACTTTCACGAAGTCTGTAGTTCTGTCAAAATTGATCTTATCTATGAACAGACTACATGGTTATCTTCTTTAGACTTTGTAGATGTAGTTATTACAGTTTGGAAGCGAAATTCGAAGTGCAAATATGGTTTAAATGTGTAAACAAGACGCCTGATGTTTAATATATGTTAATGAATGGGCACAGTATTATTGTGTACAGTAATGGGCTATCAGTAGTATGTAAACAGTTCATGTGTTATGTGATTTACATAAACTAACAACAGAAATGTTAAAAGCTGGTATTGTGTTTCCTGAATTCTTACATTCAGGCATTCAAATGAAATGTAATTAAATAGCATATCAATCATGCAACAATGCAAAAACAATGAAACTAGTGTAGGCCTAATTATATTTTACATTAGTAAAGCAGTACTCTGATGTGCATGCTTTCACAAACTTTTGTAAACAATCTTAGCACTTTAAACATTGACTGTTTTGAAGTGCATGTAGGCAATATAGTATAAAAATAATAATTGTGATATCATTACAATTTGATAGGGGTTGGGAGGAGGGGGTGGGTTCATGTAGGTGGGCCCTATGACCCCAAAGTATGCCTTGACTGGGCCTCAGGTCAAAGAAGTTTGAGAAATGCTGATGTAGACAACAAAGCAGCAAGGAGGCGTCGTGTGATCATTTAAACAAGTTTTATGACGAGGTCGATGAGGGTGGGAAAAATCGTACATTTCTGTGCAAACTTTGCCCGCACTTCAGTCACATTGTCTTTTAAGAAAATGCAGTCCTTTTTTCGGTTCCAGCAGCCAACAACCTCAGAACTGACCCTTCAGGCCTCTCAGGAGGCGCTGGCCTTTAACCGCAGCCAGAAGAGAGTCAGCAGAAATTTGATTGCCTTTAAAAAAATCTGACTTCTTAAAAAATCTTAAACTGGCTGCATTACGTGATTATTTCTGAGACTCTGATACGTTTTTAACCATGACCTATACACAGTTCTGGTTTGAAAATGTATCTCTTAAAATAATCACTTTATGCAGTCAGCTTAAGATGGCTTACTAGCAACTAACTAATTACCCTAGCAACAACCTAGAAACCACCCCTGTAATGTCAACCTAGCGACCACCATAGCAACCAGCATAGCAACCATGTTATTTATGCGTTTTAGCTTATTGGATGTTGCGTTAATGCAGACAACTTTTGATCCGTGTGCCCGATTTTCATAAATGAGGTACCGTTGGAATCCTTGGATGAGGCCGAGTTCTGTGCCACTGATCAAACCCACTCTTGCAGTTCCTCGGAACCGCAATTCTAGTTATTATATCTTCCTATTCACCCACTTTTTGGCCGAACTACTGCTCCTAGACCGTTTGAGCTATCGACGCGGTTCGAACTCCAAAAATTCAGGCCCGAACCGGTGTAACTTGCTTGTTGATTTCGTGTCACTGGCCCTTGTCGTTTTCGCGGTATTCCCGTTTTTCTGCGTTTTTTGGGCCCATTGAAATGCATGGCGGAATGTTCAGAATTCAAATTTCGATTGTGACATCACAGCTCTAATTGCTTAAGCTTGCACCTGGAAGAGTTCTAAGCCACCTGGCAGAGCTCTGATGGGCTGGGCTGGGCTGTCTGTGTATATGAAGGTGTGTGCATGTAACTTTTGACCAGTATGTCCGATTTTCATGAATGAGGTACCGTTGGAATCCTTGAATGAAGCCCAGTTCAATGCCTTGCCAGCACTAAGTGTAAAGGTCATGTAAAAAAAGAGGAGACAGCGCGAAGCGCTGTCTCCTCTTTTTTTTAAAGCCAAACCATGTTCATATAGGTCATAAAAAAAATAAATAAAGTATTTCACCAATCCATTCAGCCCAGTCCAATACCCAGCTAGCTCCATTTGAACTTCGTCATGTGTACAGTTGTATATATTATTACATTGAGAAACACACTTTCATACAGATATCATGCATATCCACGCAGCTTTACTAATCAAGTTACTCATCGTTGCCCAGCAAGAAGTCCTCAATCAATTCAATTGTCTTGCCACGATCTGTGGAGCTTACAGACAACGTTATATTACTAAAGGTTCTGTATGCTATTTAAAGCCGACCTAACGCTGAGTCCCTTCTAGACGGTGTGTTGCAATGCATTCTGGGTGCTGTGCTGTGATTCGACGGCTCGTCACCTGACCCACCAAACAACAACTCTCTGGGATGTGGCAAATATCGCGTAAAAACCTTGTTGCCGGAACAACAGGGAAAAGGCAACAGGATAGCAGCACGAAAGATACACAGGATACACACGGAATTTTGATGGACGTCCTTATCAGTCTATGGTCTAACTTATAAACGTGTCGGGTCAACGTCAACGATAAGTAAGTTAGGCTAACGTAAACGTTAGCTATTTGCTGTTGTCATATGCTAGTGCTATATGCTTTAGGCTACGTGATGGCCATTTATCACACTGATTTTAGGTACTACTTTTACGAGGTCTGTAGTTCTGTCAAAATGTATCTTATCGTTGAACAGACTACAGTTTTATCTTCCTTAGACTTCGTAGATGTAGTTACTACAATTTGGAAGCGAATTTCGAAGTGTAAATATGGTTTTAGTGTGTAAACAGACCAACCGCGATTTTGCAATGAAGTTAATGGAGCCTTTTATGTAGGGCTACTAGGCTACTTTCACGAAGTCTGTAGTTCTGTCAAAATGTATCTTAACCATGTAGTATGTTCATAGATATCTTCCTTAGACTTCGTAGATGTAGTTACTACAATTTGGAAGCGAATTTCGAAGTGTAAATATGGTTTTAGTGTGTAAACAGACCAACCGCGATTTTGCAATGAAGTTAATGGAGCCTTTTATGTAGGGCTACTAGGCTACTTTCACGAAGTCTGTAGTTCTGTCAAAATGTATCTTAACCATGTAGTATGTTCATAGATATCTTCCTTAGACTTCGTAGATGTAGTTACTACAATTTGGAAGCGAATTTCGAAGTGTAAATATGGTTTTAGTGTGTAAACAGACCAACCGCGATTTTGCAATGAAGTTAATTGAGCCTTTTATGTAGGGCTACTAGGCTACTTTCACGAAGTCTGTAGTTCTGTCAAAATGTATCTTAACCATGTAGTATGTTCATAGATATCTTCCTTAGACTTCGTAGATGTAGTTACTACAATTTGTAAGCGAATTTCGAAGTGCAAATATGGTTTAAATGTGTAAACAAGACGCCTGATGTTTAATGTTAATGAATGGGCACAGTATTATTGTGTACAGTAATGGGCTATCAGTAGTATGTAAACAGTTCATGTGTTATGTGATTTACATAAACTAGTAAACAACTGAAATGTTAAAAGCTGGTATTGTGTTTCCTGAATTCTTACATTCAGGCATTCAAATGAAATGTAATTAAATAGCATATCAATCATGCAACAATGCAAAAACAATGAAACTAGTGTAGGCCTAATTATATTTTACATTAGTAAAGCAGTACTCTGATGTGCATGCTTTCACAAACTTTTGTGAACAATCTTAGCACTTTAAACATTGACTGTTTTGAAGTGCATGTATAGCAATATAGTATAAAAAAAAAAAAAATTGTGATGATATTACAATTTGATGGGGGGTGGGAGGAGGGGGTGGGTTCATGTAGGTGGGCCCTTTGACCCCAAAGTATGCCTTGACTGGGCCTCAGGTCAAAGAAGTTTGAGAAAGGCTGATGTAGACGACAAAGCAGCAAGGAGGCGTCGTGTGATCATTTAAACAAGTTTTATGACAAGGTCGATGACGGTGGGAAAAATCGTACATTTCTGTGCAAACTTTGCCCGCACTTCAGTCACATTGTCTTTTAAGAAAATGCAGTCCATTTTTCGGTTTCAGCAGTCAACAACCTTGACTATTTGAAGATACTAATCTATTGTGTACAGTAATGGGCTATCAGTAGTATGTAAACAGTTCATGTGTTATGTGATTTACATAAACTAGTAAACAACATAAATGTTAAAAGCTGGTATTGTGTTTCCTGAATTCTTACATTCAGGCATTCAAATGAAATGTAATTAAATAGCATATCAATCATGCAACAATGCAAAAACAATGAAACTAGTGTAGGCCTAATTATATTTTACATTAGTAAAGCAGTACTCTGATGTGCATGCTTTCACAAACTTTTGTGAACAATCTTAGCACTTTAAACATTGACTGTTTTGAAGTGCATGTATAGCAATATAGTATAAAAAAAATAATAATTGTGATGATATTACAATTTGATGGGGGGTGGGAGGAGGGGGTGGGTTCATGTAGGTGGGCCCTTTGACCCCAAAGTATGCCTTGACTGGGCCTCAGGTCAAAGAAGTTTGAGAAAGGCTGATGTAGACGACAAAGCAGCAAGGAGGCGTCGTGTGATCATTTAAACAAGTTTTATGACAAGGTCGATGAGGGTGGGAAAAATCTTACATTTCTGTGCAAACTTTGCCCGCACTTCAGTCACATTGTCTTTTAAGAAAATGCAGTCCATTTTTCGGTTTCAGCAGTCAACAACCTCAGAACTGACCCTTCAGGCCTCTCAGGAGGCACTGCCCTCTAACCTAGCGACCACCTGAGCAACCAGCATGATTGCCCTAGCAACCAGCATAGCAACCACGTTATTTATGCGTTTTAGCTTATTGGATGTTGCGTTGATGCAGATAACTTTTGATCCGTGTGCCCGATTTTCATAAATGAGGTACCGTTGGAATCCTTGGATGAGGCCGAGTTCCGTGCCCCAGATCAAACCCACTCTTGCAGTTCCTCGGAACCGCAATTCTAGTTATTATTATATCTTCCTATTCACCCACTTTTTGGCCGAACTACTGCTCCTAGACCGTTTGAGCTATCGATGCGGTTCGAACTCCAAAAATTCAGGCCCGAACCGGTGTAACTTGCTTGTTGATTTCGTGTCGCTGGCCCTTGTCGTTTTCGCGGTATTCCCGTTTTTCTGCGTTTTTTGGGCCCATTGAAATGAATGGCGGAATGTTCAGAATTCAAATTTCGATTGTGACATCACAGCACTAATTGCTTAAACTTGCACCTGGAAGAGTTCTAAGCCACCTGGCAGAGCTCTGATGGGCTGGGCTGGGCTGTCTGTGTATATGAAGGTGTGTGCATGTAACTTTTGACCAGTATGTCCGATTTTCATGAATGAGGTACCGTTGGAATCCTTGAATGAAACCCAGTTCAATGCCTTGCCAGCACTAAGTGTAAAGGTAATGTAAAAAAAGATGAGACAGCGCGAAGCGCTGTCTCATCTTTTTTTTAAAGCCAAACCATGTTGATACAGGTCATTAAAAAAAATATATATATATTTTCCAAATCCATTCAGCCCAGTTCAATGCCTTGCCAGCACTAAGTGTAAAGGTCATGTAAAAAAAGAGGAGACAGCGCGAAGCGCTGTCTCCTCTTTTTTTTAAAGCCAAACCATGTTCATATAGGTCATTAAAAAAATAAATAAATAAAGTATTTCACCAATCCATTCAGCCCAGTCCTATACCCAGCTAGCTCCATTTGAACTTAGTCATGTGTACAGTTGTATAGATTATTACATTGAGAAACACACTTTCATACAGATATCATACATATCCACGCAGCATTACTAATCAAGTTACTCATCGTTGCCCAGCAAGAAGTCCACAATCAATTCAATTGTCTTGCCACGATCTGTGGAGCTTACAGACAACGTTATATTACTACAGGTTCTGTGTGCTATTTAAAGCCGACCTAACGCTGAGTCCCTTCTAGACGGTGTGTTGCAATGCATTCTGGGTGCTGTGCTGTGATTCGACGGCTCGTCACCTGACCCACCAAACAACAACTCTCTGGGATGTGGCAAATATCGCGTAAAAACCTTGTTGCCGGAACAACAGGGAAAAGGCAACAGGATAGCAGCACGAAAGATACACAGGATACACAGGATACACACGGAATTTTGATGGACGTCCTTATCAGTCTAAGGTCTAACTTATAAACGTGTCGGGTCAACGTCAACGATAAGTAAGTTAGGCTAACGTAAACGTTAGCTATTTGCTGTTGTCATATGCTAGTGCTATATGCTTTAGGCTACGTGATGGCCATTTATCACACTAATTTTAGGTACTACTTTTACGAGGTCTGTTGTTCTGTCAAAATGTATCTTATCGTTGAACAGACTACACGGTTATCTTCCTTAGACTTCGTAGATGTAGTTACTACAATTTGGAAGCGAATTTCGAAGTGTAAATATGGTTTTAGTGTGTAAACAGACCAACCGCGATTTTGCAATGAAGTTAATGGAGCCTTTTATGTAGGGCTTCTAGGCTACTTTCACGAAGTCTGTAGTTGTGTCAAAATGTATCTTATCTATGAACAGACTACATGATTATCTTCCTTAGACTTCGTAGATGTAGTTACTACAATTTGGAAGCGAATTTCGAAGTGTAAATATGGTTTTAGTGTGTAAACAGACCAACCGCGATTTTGCAATGAAGTGAATATGGAGCCTTTTATGTAGGACTACTAGGCTACTTTCACGAAGTCTGTAGTTCTGTCAAAATTGATCTTATCTATGAACAGACTACATGGTTATCTTCTTTAGACTTTGTAGATGTAGTTATTACAGTTTGGAAGCGAAATTCGAAGTGCAAATATGGTTTAAATGTGTAAACAAGACGCCTGATGTTTAATATATGTTAATGAATGGGCACAGTATTATTGTGTACAGTAATGGGCTATCAGTAGTATGTAAACAGTTCATGTGTTATGTGATTTACATAAACTAACAACAGAAATGTTAAAAGCTGGTATTGTGTTTCCTGAATTCTTACATTCAGGCATTCAAATGAAATGTAATTAAATAGCATATCAATCATGCAACAATGCAAAAACAATGAAACTAGTGTAGGCCTAATTATATTTTACATTAGTAAAGCAGTACTCTGATGTGCATGCTTTCACAAACTTTTGTAAACAATCTTAGCACTTTAAACATTGACTGTTTTGAAGTGCATGTAGGCAATATAGTATAAAAATAATAATTGTGATATCATTACAATTTGATAGGGGTTGGGAGGAGGGGGTGGGTTCATGTAGGTGGGCCCTATGACCCCAAAGTATGCCTTGACTGGGCCTCAGGTCAAAGAAGTTTGAGAAATGCTGATGTAGACAACAAAGCAGCAAGGAGGCGTCGTGTGATCATTTAAACAAGTTTTATGACGAGGTCGATGAGGGTGGGAAAAATCGTACATTTCTGTGCAAACTTTGCCCGCACTTCAGTCACATTGTCTTTTAAGAAAATGCAGTCCTTTTTTCGGTTCCAGCAGCCAACAACCTCAGAACTGACCCTTCAGGCCTCTCAGGAGGCGCTGGCCTTTAACCGCAGCCAGAAGAGAGTCAGCAGAAATTTGATTGCCTTTAAAAAAATCTGACTTCTTAAAAAATCTTAAACTGGCTGCATTACGTGATTATTTCTGAGACTCTGATACGTTTTTAACCATGACCTATACACAGTTCTGGTTTGAAAATGTATCTCTTAAAATAATCACTTTATGCAGTCAGCTTAAGATGGCTTACTAGCAACTAACTAATTACCCTAGCAACAACCTAGAAACCACCCCTGTAATGTCAACCTAGCGACCACCATAGCAACCAGCATAGCAACCATGTTATTTATGCGTTTTAGCTTATTGGATGTTGCGTTAATGCAGACAACTTTTGATCCGTGTGCCCGATTTTCATAAATGAGGTACCGTTGGAATCCTTGGATGAGGCCGAGTTCTGTGCCACTGATCAAACCCACTCTTGCAGTTCCTCGGAACCGCAATTCTAGTTATTATTATTAGTGGGTTTGATCCAGCAAGACCACAGCATGGCTTCGCCATGCTGTGGGCTTGCGGAGCAAGCCCACTATTGTTCTTCTTAAGTTTTCTTATTATTATTATTATTATTAGTGGGTTTGATCCAGCAAGACCACAGCATGGCTTTGCCATGCTGTGGGCTTGCGGAGCAAGCCCACTATTGTTCTTCTTAAGTTTTCTTATTATTATTATATCTTCCTATTCACCCACTTTTTGGCCGAACTACTGCTCCTAGACCGTTTGAGCTATCGACGCGGTTCGAACTCCAAAAATTCAGGCCCGAACCGGTGTAACTTGCTTGTTGATTTCGTGTCGCTGGCCCTTGTCGTTTTCGCGGTATTCCCGTTTTTCTGCGTTTTTTGGGCCCATTGAAATGAATGGCGGAATGTTCAGAATTCAAATTTCGATTGTGACATCACAGCACTAATTGCTTAAGCTTGCACCTGGAAGAGTTCTAAGCCACCTGGCAGAGCTCTGATGGGCTGGGCTGGGCTGTCTGTGTATATGAAGGTGTGTGCATGTAACTTTTGACCAGTATGTCCGATTTTCATGAATGAGGTACCGTTGGAATCCTTGAATGAAGCCCAGTTCAATGCCTTGCCAGCACTAAGTGTAAAGGTAATGTAAAAAAAGATGAGACAGCGCGAAGCGCTGTCTCATCTTTTTTTTAAAGCCAAACCATGTTGATACAGGTCATTAAAAAAAAATATATATATATTTTCCAAATCCATTCAGCCCAGTTCAATGCCTTGCCAGCACTAAGTGTAAAGGTCATGTAAAAAAAGAGGAGACAGCGCGAAGCGCTGTCTCCTCTTTTTTTTAAAGCCAAACCATGTTCATATAGGTCATTAAAAAAATAAATAAATAAAGAATTTCACCAATCCATTCAGCCCAGTCCTATACCCAGCTAGCTCCATTTGAACTTAGTCATGTGTACAGTTGTATAGATTATTACATTGAGAAACACACTTTCATATAGATATCATGCATATCCACGCAGCATTACTAATCAAGTTACTCATCGTTGCCCAGCAAGAAGTCCACAATCAATTCAATTGTCTTGCCACGATCTGTGGAGCTTACAGACAACGTTATATTATTAGAGGTTCTGTATGCTATTTAAAGCAGACCTAACGCTGAGTCCCTTCTAGACGGTGTGTTGCAATGCATTCTGGGTGCTGTGCTGTGATTCGACGGCTCGTCACCTGACCCACCAAACAACAACTCTCTGGGATGTGGCAAATATCGCGTAAAAACCTTGTTGCCGGAACAACAGGGAAAAGGCAGCAGGATAGCAGCACGAAAGATACACAGGATACACACGGAATTTTGATGGACGTCCTTATCAGTCTATGGTCTAACTTATAAACGTGTCGGGTCAACGTCAACGATAAGTAAGTTAGGCTAACGTAAACGTTAGCTATTTGCTGTTGTCATATGCTAGTGCTATATGCTTTAGGCTACGTGATGGCCATTTATCACACTAATTTTAGGTACTACTTTTACGAGGTCTGTAGTTCTGTCAAAATGTATCTTATCGTTGAACAGACTACAAGGTTATCTTCCTTAGACTTCGTAGATGTAGTTACTACAATTTGGAAGCGAATTTCGAAGTGTAAATATGGTTTTAGTGTGTAAACAGACCAACCGCGATTTTGCAATGAAGTTAATGGAGCCTTTTATGTAGGGCTTCTAGGCTACTTAACGAAGTCTGTAGTTCTGTCAAAATGTATCTTATCTATGAACAGACTACATGATTATCTTCCTTAGACTTCGTAGATGTAGTTACTACAATTTGGAAGCGAATTTCGAAGTGTAAATATGGTTTTAGTGTGTAAACAGACCAACCGCGATTTTGCAATGAAGTGAATATGGAGCCTTTTATGTAGGGCTACTAGGCTACTTTCACGAAGTCTGTAGTTCTGTCAAAATGTATCTTAACCATGTAGTATGTTTATAGATATCTTCCTTAGACTTCGTAGATGTAGTTACTACAATTTGGAAGCGAATTTCGAAGTGTAAATATGGTTTTAGTGTGTAAACAGACCAACCGCGATTTTGCAATGAAGTGAATATGGAGCCTTTTATGTAGGACTACTAGGCTACTTTCACGAAGTCTGTAGTTCTGTCAAAATTGATCTTATCTATGAACAGACTACATGGTTATCTTCTTTAGACTTTGTAGATGTAGTTATTACAGTTTGGAAGCGAAATTCGAAGTGCAAATATGGTTTAAATGTGTAAACAAGACGCCTGAAGTTTAATATATGTTAATGAATGGGCACAGTATTATTGTGTACAGTAATGGGCTATCAGTAGTATGAACAGTTCATGTGTTATGTGATTTACATAAACTAGTAAACAACAGACATGTTAAAAGCTGGTATTGTGTTTCCTGAATTCTTACATTCAGGCATTCAAATGAAATGTAATTAAATAGCATATATATACTCTATCAGTGTATGATGCTTGCATGAGGGAAACATCCCAAAACAACGGCACCCATATAATTGCTGTTGTTTTGAGAAGTATTTCTCATGCAAGCATCATGCAACAATGCAAAAACAAAGAAACTAGTGTAGGCCTAATTATATTTTACATTAGTAAAGCAGTACTCTGATGTGCATGCTTTCACAAACTTTTGTGAACAATCTTAGCACTTTAAACATTGACTGTTTTAAAGTGCATGTATAGCAATATAGTATAAAAATAATAATTGTGATCTCATTACAATTTGATAGGGGTTGGGAGGAAGGGGTGGGTTCATGTAGGTGGGCCCTATGACCCCAAAGTATGCCTTGACTGGGCCTCAGGTCAAAGAAGTTTGAGAAATGCTGATGTAGACAACAAAGCAGCAAGGAGGCGTCGTGTGATCATTTAAACAAGTTTTATGACGAGGTCTGGGAAAAATCGTACATTTCTGTGCAAACTTTGCCCGCACTTCAGTCACATTGTCTTTTAAGAAAATGCAGTCCTTTTTTCGGTTCCAGCAGCCAACAACCTCAGAACTGACCCTTCAGGCCTCTCAGGAGGCGCTGGCCTTTAACCGCAGCCAGAAGAGAGTCAGCAGAAATTTGATTGCCTTTAAAAAATCTGACTTCTTAAAAAATCTTAAACTGGCTGCATTACGTGATTATTTCTGAGATTCTGATACGTTTTTAACCATGACCTATACACAGTTCTGGTTTGAAAATGTATCTCTTAAAATAATCACTTTATGCAGTCAGCTTAAGATGGCTTACTAGCAACTAACTAATTACCCTAGCAACAACCTAGAAACCACCCCTGTAATGTCAACCTAGCGACCACCATAGCAACCAGCATAGCAACCATGTTATTTATGCGTTTTAGCTTATTGGATGTTGCGTTAATGCAGACAACTTTTGATCCGTGTGCCCGATTTTCATAAATGAGGTACCGTTGGAATCCTTGGATGAGGCCGAGTTCCGTGCCACTGATCAAACCCACTCTTGCAGTTCCTCGGAACCGCAATTCTAGTTATTTTTATTTATTATTCCTGTTCACCCACTTTTTGGCCGAACTACTGCTCCTAGACCGTTTGAGCTATCGACGCGGTTCGAACTCCAAAAATTCAGGCCCGAACCGGTGTAACTTGCTTGTTGATTTCGTGTCGCTGGCCCTTGTCGTTTTCGCGGTATTCCCGTTTTTCTGCGTTTTTTGGGCCCATTGAAATGAATGGCGGAATGTTCAGAATTCAAATTTCGATTGTGACATCACAGCTCTAATTGCTTAAGCTTGCACCTGGAAGAGTTCTAAGCCACCTGGCAGAGCTATAATGGGCTGGGCTGGGCTGTCTGTGTATATGAAGGTGTGTGCATGTAACTTTTGACCCGTATGTCCGATTTTCATAAATGAGGTACCGTTGGAATCCTTGGATAAGGCCAAGTTCCATGCCCCTGATCAAACCCACTCTTGCAGTTCCTCGGAACCGCAATTCTAGTTAATACTATTGTAATGTTACTGTTTCTGCACTACAATGGTACTGTTACCACACTGCACATAGTTGTACATACTGTACATATCTGTCTATATGGTTCATACTAAATATCCATATTTATTCAGTTTTTCTGTAATATATTCTGTTAATACACTGCATATATCTATATTGTTCTTACTACTACTATAATGGTACCGCTACTACATTGCACATACCTGTACATGTTGTTCATAGATTGTTCATATTACAGTACATAGACATATTTATTCTGCTCTTATAAGGTAACTGCTAATACACTGCACATATTTATATTTATTTTATGCTACTCTAAACCACCTTCTGCAAAACAACTGTATACTACTGTCTACACTGCATTATATTTCTTGTCCTGTCTATGCACCACCTGCCTATACTGTGTATATCACATTGCACTTTTCTGCTTTTTTGCACTTCTGGTTAGACGCAAACTGCATTTTGTTGTCTCTGTACTTGTTCTCTGCACAATGACAATAAAGTTAAATCTAATCTAATTTAATCTAAAAAATGATCTGCCTCTGATTTGCCTCTTTACGGATCATGCTATGAATAGCAGCAGCAATGTCTGCATAAGTTGAGACATTGTTATTGAACTTCTGGACCAGAGACATTCCATCAATGATTGTTGCTGTATTATATTCATCTGGAAGATTATCTGACAGTGATGCAAGTTTCTGCAAATGCTTTGCAAGTGCTGCTTTAGAGGTTTTCCTTGGGGTCCCCTCAGGTGTTGCCAATGACCATGGTTAAGGTCCAAGAGGGTGACAAAAGACTTATCTCATGTCCAGTCTTTAACATGATGGTCTTGCCATGTGCCTGTATTTTCTTTTTTGACTCATGCTTGTAAATGTATTTAATTTTTGCTTTGTCAATGTATCATGGAATTTGTGCTTAGGTGTATCTGACTCCAGCCTCTATGTCATGATCTTTGCCTGTAGTATGAGCCTGAATCAGATCATCCCTAACCTCTTGTGTTGCTTTGCCTGCTGTAGATATGCAAATGAACTCATGTTCCTCTGAAAATGGATTGATCCAATTTCAGTTTCTGTCTCATCAGATCTAACTGTGTAGAATTTTTAAAACTGTTGTAAATGTATGTACTTGTAGATCAAGTCTTGGAAAATAGTTATTATTTATTTTCAATGGAAATGATTTTAACATCAGATGAAAGACAATTTTAAGTATGATAATAATAATAATAATAATAATGATGATAATAATAATAATAATTGTACATAATGATAACAATGTGTAAAGTATGAATATGTTCACCAACCAGTTCATCTACATCTCATTCCCACATTCTTACTAGTCAAAAGTACAACTGAAATGTATAATGTAGATCATTTTAGCACCTGTGATGCAATTACCATAATTTCCCAACTATTAGCTGCAGCTTATACATTGATTTTGCAAAATTTCTTCAGCTATAAGGTTAATACACAGGGGCACACTGCAAAAAATGAAATTTAACCAAGTGTTATTAATCTTATATTAAGATTAAAAAATCTATTTGGTATTGTTTTTAGTATGAAAAGATTTACCTAGCGCCCTCTCAAAAGAACATTTTGACTTAATTTAAGAAGACTTTGACTTATTTTAAGGAGTCTTATCAAGACAAATTTGCTCAACGCACTGGCAGACAAATTTGCTTGTTTTTAGGACACATTTGCTTAACGCACTGGCAGACAAATTTGCTTGTTTTCAGGGTTAGATGTCTTAAAATAAGTCAAATGTTTTCACAAGAAAGCGCTAGGTAAGTCTCTTTATACTGAAAACAATACCAACTAGTTTTTTTATCTTGATATAAGATTAATAACACTTGGTGAGATTTTGTTAGATAAGCAGTTTTTGCAGTGCAGTTAATATGGTATATGGTTTTGTTTATTTTAACTTGCATAAAACACTGTCCTGTGGCTTATACACAATACGGCTAATACACAGGAAATTACTGTATGTATTTCATGTGCCCTGGACATTATAAAATTATAATATTTATGTTAAGCTGGGTACATGTGGTGATGTGAACTATTTTCATATGGTATTCCTTGAATGTAAAGGTAATATGTGATTGGTAATCATGATGTTTTGATCTCTTGGAATATCTCTTATGGGTAGTTTCAATAAAATACTAATTTACTGAATTTTGGGGTGTTTCCGAATAGTACATTTACAAATAGTAAATAGCATAGCAATGCAGACCTATGTAATCATTTGTATTTCAAGTCTCTGCTGGGAGGTAGGAGGGTATAAATACATTGATTAATGAGGTAGTGGGCATTTCAATTAGTGCTGTAACACGTTGTGTCTCTGAAAACGTAGATTTGCTCATTATTACACATAAATCTTGAATTTTATCAACCAAAATGAAGGGCAAAATCACATAATGATTCAAAATATGTATGCCAACATCAAACACCACATATGCATCAGTAATAATGAGGTTTGGATTATTTTCTGGGCTCTTATGAGTGGTTTAACAAAAAAAAGCCAATAGGCGGAATTTCCTTTTTTCAAATCAGAGGTCAACTTTGAAGGCCTGTACAGCCACAAAGCTACAAGATCCAGCTTGCTATCATACCATTTTATACTCCAGAGATATGTAGCTTTCAGAAAAATATATTGAGAATTTGCCCCCCCAAGTGGTAGTGACACACCCCTTTTTGGGCCTGTGGCTCATGGACTAAGTGGAGGAGCTTATGAAACTGTGAATAATAAATAACACGATGGCGAATACGTTATTATTCTAGTTACCGTAATTGTGTCATGAAGCAGTGAATGTACAGTTTGTAAAGCACAAATATGTGAAAACCACTGATATAGGCTACTTGCATGAAATGAAACTAGTCAATTTCTGTTTTTTTTATTTTTATTTTAAGAATCATCCGCTGAGATGAAACCATGGCTTTGCACGATTCTATGAGTGAAGGATATAAACATTCATTCCCTCTATGTGATAAAACTCCGAGCACATTCTTTTATCTGACACACAGTTGACTGGAGTGTTGTGCCGTGCCAGGGATGGCACGACACAGTGCTTTTTGTGTCAGACCAGGGGAATGAAATTGCAGTGCATTCTAGGATAAGGTTGCTGATTGGCCAAATGGTGTGCCGGGAAAGGATTCTCAATGTTTGCTAAGCAGTGTGGGGAGAAAAGAGAGGCTGTGCAGCTGTGGTCAGCTGGGGGGAATAATGGAACTTGGAGTTTGTTTTGTGAGAGTTGTCTGGCAACCAGAAGGATAAACTGGAAGTAATCTGTTTATTATAAGGCTCTTCAGAGTGCTGCATAAAGTTCCATTCACATGAATGCCTTTCCAACGTTCGAAGTAAATCAGTATAATGACCACAGCAAAATATATAATGACCGCTGTCAGTGGCAACGGATTGTGTGCTTCTGATTTATGTCTTTCATATCATTCCTCGAGTAGGTGGTTTGCTTATCGCAATTGAACTTCATTGAAAGTGAAAGTCAGCAAGTAATACGTTGGGGAAACAAGTCAGATGTTATGAGCACCTCTTCAGAATTGCTGTAAAAGTATACCGAAATGTCTGCATAAACTACTGCGCTGTAACACGAAGAAACGGTGATACTCTCCGTCCGCCCCTCCTTCCATTCTCCTTTTACCTGACTCGCCCACGGACCTCCATCCTGTCTGATTTACTCCCGTTTTTATCGCCAGAAAACTTTATTTCCCCGCGGAGCCAAAGGGATTAATCCATGTCAGTTGGTTACTCAGGACATTGATGCCACAGAACATAATCAACTCTATCTGTGAGATCTTTCACAAGGGACCAGTTCTGGAGTGTGTATAAGAGGGGGGGGGGGAAACATGCTAGTAATGTCTTAAGCTACACTGTGTAAAATTGTCTATGGATGTACTGGGGCAATGCATTCTGTGTCTAATGCCTTTGGGTGGTTAGGGTGTTATGAACATCATTGATTGAATGTCACCAGAGATGGATGATTGATTGATGGATGGATGGAGTTATCCAAAATTCACTAAGTTATTCATTCGTTCATTTTAACCATCACACATGGCTGGTATGTGTCTTGGTCTGTGATTCATAGTTTATTTGTCATTGATGAATCACAGTTTATGTAGAAATGCTTCCTGGAAAAGGATGTGCCAGATATATAATTGAAAAGACAGACCATGGCAATGCTGGTTGTGGCAGACTATGTGTGTTTTTATGGTCCACAGCAGTGCTCGAATTACGTGGGAGCCAGAGGGAGCCGAGCTCCCTTAGAGTGAGGACTGGCTTCCATGAAAGCAACAAAGTCAAAAATCTGAGGGGGTTTCTCATATCTGAAGGTGTCTGGCATTGTAATTTATTCTTAAACAACGCTCATTATCCATCCCTGTGCGATCTCTTACCATTAAATTAAAATATAGGCTAGAAGGCTACTACTGGACGTAGACCTATACTACGCTATTGAACGCAGCATGACTGCACATTCATTGGGACTAGCCTACATGGTTTGATACGTGCTGAAAAAGTCCTGTTTGCTGTTGAACTTGCGCTTCGCCTCTTCTATGTTTATTGACAAAGCCATAAATTATGGCCCATAATACAGCCTACTTCAATGATTCTGTGAATTGATCTCTATCCTCTGCCATTCAGAGCTCCGGAAAGTTCCCAGATATTTTGAAACATCTGTTAGCGATCTCTGATGGCGGAATATTCAATGGCTACCAGACAACATCTCCAAATTCCAAAATTGTTCGTCTATTTATTTCCACGGTTCAACACACGAGATGACTGAACACCCAGGTGTTATGTTCATTAGCCTATAATACTAGAACATAGTTTGGCTGCAATGGCTTTATTAATTTGCATTTTCCCTATGTATAAATTAAAGACTACATGCGTTATTGTGTTTGACACTGAGGATAGCCTATCTGAGACGGTGGTCTGGTTCAAATAAGTTACGTTATGAAATTGAGAATGCCACTCAGACTTACTCGTTTAGTCTATTTCTTTGTATTGTGAAATTGAAATGAAATATGGACTATTGCAATCAATAATATGTTGAAATTAATGAAAAGGAATCCATTTCTATGAAAAATCTCTGTCTGTTGTGTGCGTGTGTCAAGTTATAGCCTAGGCCTACCGTGCGCATACTGCGCAAAAGCGCCACTGGCGCATAGGCTATTTAATTGTATTGCCTTTAGGCTATGCGCAGGATGTGCCAACTTTTTATGAGATAGAGAGACCCCCTTAAAGACAAAAAGATCATTTGAGCCCTGGTCCACAGTGAATTGCAGTATAGGTTTATATTTATTATGGTTATGGTTCTTGGCAGAGGCGTTCATCCAAAGCCATGTACTAAAATACCTATAAACATTATCATAAACATTTACAGTTTAAAGCAGTCATATAGCCTATATAAACACAGAAGCAATAAAATACATTTAACAGAATAATAACAATAGCAAATATAGCCTGGTATTTGTACTCTGGGGATTATATGTTTACACTGACACACACACACCCTAAATACAGCTTTTTGAATTGAATACACAGGAAAGTTTACTCCAAGCAGATTGCCAATCCCATTTTTGGAGAGTATGGGGGGAAAGAGGGAATAAGCATCTGTTGCCTGATTATGAGAAAATTGAAACATGCTCTCCACTTCCCAACACTGCACTGCTTTCAGAGGAACATCGCAAGTCCTTAGCAACAAGAGAGATCGCACAATTTCAAATCTTATCCATTTGCACATGAGTAATAAATTGGTGGGGTGTTTCTCTGCATCATGTGAAATTTACAGTGTAGGCTACAGTAGAGGTGTGTGTGTGTGTGAGAGAGAGTGAGAGAGAGAGAGAGAGAGAGTGTACATTATCATAATATCATATTTCATTTATTACAGCAGACAGATGGCATCTGACTAATTATTCCATCTCTGCCGGTTTAGATATTACTTTATTTGTACAGTGACACCCACAGACAAACTTAATTAAACTTAATATTTGCACATCTTAGAATAGATATGGAATAGAGATGTTTTTTATTCTCCCAGGTGAGGTGCTCTTGTACATTTAGAATATAGTCCCAGCAGGCTTGGGGTTATATGCCCTCCTCAGTGAGACCAAGTGTCCTTCCAAACCACACTACTCCTGCCCCATAGCACTGATTAGTATTATTGGTTGCATTTTGTCAGTAATACACCTTTTAAATTAGCATCCTGATTGGGTAACAGTTGGATGCTTTCCGCATCCAGTTCCATTTCATGCTCTCTCCCTATCCCATGCGCGCCAGCATCAATATTTTGTTACGCCACAAATTCAAGTTTGTCGTTTCGCTTCCACTCCTGGCAGAATCCTTATAATTATTTTCTCATCGAAAAGAGAAGAGGAAAAAAAACAACTGAATTAAAACCACCCCCTGTATCATTGTCTGAGTTTTGTTTTGTTTCCCGTCTAAGTGTTTGCTAAGGAGAGGCTGAGCATTATGAGCCAGTCCTTTGAATGAATAAACAAGTGTGGTGATTATGATGCAACGAGTGTTATTGTGTGTTGATTTGGGGCTCAGTTTTATGAAAGGCAATGAATAATTCACCACATTGGAATCATAGTTCAATAAGAGGTTGTGCAGTTTTCCACAGACAGAGATGTTCTTTGGGTTTATCACTGTCGATATCATAATACTCCTATTAAAGTTTCAGAAATGAATGTCTGGTTTTCAGTACTTTAGTGTTTGTTCTCTGTTTGGAGCCATGGGTTTTTCATTTGGGGATTTGTATCTTTTAGTATTGAGTGCCTGTTGTGTTTAACACAGCAATGTGTTCTTTGCCTCTGTGATTTTTGCTCCTGTATTTTTTCAAAACACACAGACAAACACCCACCTACACACATACATAAAAGAGAGAAAGAGAGAGAGAGAGAGAGAGAATATATATATATATATATATATATATATATGAGAGAGAGAGAGAGAGAAAGAGAGATTTTGGTGGAAAAATATTTTGCAGAGAATATTTGTATTACAATGTGTTGTCATGGTCAAACCTGATTTGTACCTTGCTTCATAAGAATGAGATGCCATGAACTGCAGAGATTGTGATAAGTGTGTGTCTAACGATGCCAGCCATTTCAATTAGAACTCAAAGAGAGTATCCAAGTATTTGCCTCTGAACTGTAAACTGAGGGATCAGTCCAAAAGTAAGTTAATGACTTATTTACTAACTAACAGCCTATGCATAAACCCATAATATGGTAAGTGTTCCAACTCCTATGCCATCTCTGATGGGTATCGGATTAGTGCAATTTCTACACGACAAGCATTCTATCTTATTTTAATTCTCACATTTGATTAACATTAGCAGTATTAATCATGGGGCTAGATTGACATGTTTTGAAATGGCTTGTTAAAGAGTAGTGTTCTTCTTGTCGGCCTTCCCTTGAAGGTTGCACTGAATAGCTGTCCGATGGTCATAAAAACATTATAAAACACCTCTGATTTCTGATTAAATAATTTGTTATTATTCATTTGCTCTCCGCACAGAAGCGAGGGTCACCTTGTGCATATTAAGTACTTCTGGCTTCAGTGAGAAAGTTTAGGCTATTCATTAAACCAGCTGTGTCTTAACCATTCTCCACATAAATGCAGTATGCCTGCAGACACATTAAGTGTTTCCTGCTGGTGACCTGGGGATTGAACATGTAATTTAAGCCTAAAGGTATTGATTTGACATTATTGTGCTGAAATAGTGAGTAGCAAGCCCTATTGATTTTAGAGACTGATTTACTCTTAGCCAAATGGCTGATGTGAAGCTTCCTCATCTTGTCCAATCAGATGAGAGGAATAATCTTTGTTGGCTGGTTAATTATATTCATTACCATTAACCTTTATTAGAGTTCCTGCAGACGGAGTTGGGGTATGCAGGGGTATCATAAAAACACACTATTTGAAAGGAAATGTTCCACCGCTTGTAATTTTGCTTGCTTTTTTTTAAGTTACAAAAGCGAGGCATGTCCAGCGGCTATGACTGGGCTTTATTTAAATAATTTACCATTTATTGATGGCTCCCAAAAGGCCAACTCCCTATTTAGCTTGTGTTTCAGACATCGGAATACTCATGTGTAGGTGTATCCTCTATGATTCAAGTAAAAAGCCGGATGTGGATGAGAGGTTGTTGTGCTTTCTTGTGTGTGTGTGTGTGTGTGTGTGTGTGTGTGTGTGTGTGTGTGTGTGTGTGTTTAACCCCATTAGAGGCACAAATCATGTTTGAACTCATGGTGTGGGAGACTAAGCCACACACATGAGATTATCCCCACAACATGGCTTCAGTCCAACCCAAACAGCGGCCGGTGAAAGACTGTGTAACCTTCCAACGCGGCATCTGGAAAGTATGGTCAAGCCACACAATCAACACACAAACAATCACACACATGCACACACATGCACACACAAACACGCACACACACACACACACACACACATACACACACACACACACACACACACACACACACACACACAGTCATCCTCTGCCTCCCACCCACACATCGTCGCATGCTTGTATGCCGTGCTTATGGCTCATTATGCTGGGTCCGCGGCAGTAACGCTGAGATGAATTGTGGGGTCGCACCCAACGACCCCTGTGACCTTCAGTCATTTTACGCGTCCGCTTGCCGGTGGCGCCACCGCTCCCTCGCTGAATGGCCCCGGAGTGAGATCCATTAGCCTCCAGCAAGGGAGGCAGGCCAGCGACGGGTCAGGAGTCAGAAGATCAACTCCATTAGCAAAAGCAAACGGCACTGGCAGCAGCATGCAGCAGCAGCAGTGGCATCCTAACAGCCTTGCTAAGCTTATCACGCCGGGCATGTCTCGCAGCTAAAACAACACGGCATAATGAGTTTACCTCATCAACCATGCTAAGGTGTAATTATGTGGGTTTCAGTCCAGGGCTGCTGCTAGCACACTCGACACACATGTTTGCTGAGTTGTGGTTCTCTTGAGGATCGCCAAGTGCATGTGTGTGTTTTACACAAGAGGGAAGACGAATGTGTCATAAACCAATTCTCTGGAGTCACAGTATACATTTTTTGCCCCTTCTGTCCTTCAAATGGATGACACATTGGGGGGAACATTGGACTTGAACCACTCCCCATCAAGAATACAGAGACATGGCTTTTAGATTTTCACAAATAGCATCCAAAGCTTTCAACTCTGCTGTACTTCTCTGCCCAATCTGTTATTATTATCAGTCCCATCATCTTTTCCTCTAATGATTTCTTTTGTAGAACTATGAGCCCAGAGCCTCCCAGATAATAATCAAAAAATGGCGGACGGGCTTTGAATGCACATACTACAAGGAGAGAAGAATGAGATGATAAGTTAGTCTGGAATTAGTACGCCATAGCTGGTTGTCTCTAATTAGGACAGAGGAGAGAGTGCTGAATTTCTCTAGAAGGCCCAAGGATAAGCCTACGGGTCTTTGTCTTCCTGGGTAACACTGGTTGTTTTTATTATATGACGGGAAGCAGGCATGCTGAAGACGGGTATACTGCATGGTGCTACTGGCTATAAGCCCTCTGGAGTGATTCTCAGGCTCTGGAGGTCAACTACTCCCCAGGGAGGATACCACAGATGCTTTTCATGGATGGTGGTCATGCATGGTGTAGTAGGCTATGGAGTATACTTTTGCTTTAGCTAATAATTTTGCTTTGCCTTATGTGTGTGTGTCTGTGTGTGTGTGTGTGTGTGTGTGTGTGTGTAGTGTGTGTGTGTAGTGTGTGTGTGTGTGTGTGTTTGTTTGTGTGTGTGTGTGTGTGTGTGTGTGTGTGTGTGTGTGTGTGTGTGTGTGCGTGAGTGTGTGTATATCTGTGTGTGTGTGTGTGTGTGTGTGTGTGTGTGAGGAGCAGATTTGATGGAGAGAGTTAGATGCAAAAAGAGATAGACAAGTGCTATTTTTGAGACGTGTGCATCCTAGAGGCATTTCTTACTAAAAGTTGGGAACAGGACTTTTTATCATAATTAAGGTGTGCTGAATCCAACTAGCCCTGTTCCCAAGCTGAATTTTGAGATTTTGACTATATAGTTAGCATAAACAAAATGGTTGCCAAAATGGTGAGTTTGGGCTCTTTCTTTATTTCTAAATAAATTCATATTGTTTACATGTGTGCCTCTCAGAAATCTCCCTTGACCAATAAATCAAGGATACAGGCTGTGAAAAAATATATATTATTTTGCCTATGCTAATTACCTGAAATCAGTGAAAAAGTATCCTGACAAACAAGCAGCATTTTAATGCCTTGGTCATATTTCATAATTCCAATTCTTCTGTAGGTTACCTGATAGCCCAGGTTGAGAGGCGCAAGACGCATTATTTATTTTTGCAGCCAATCACTGCTGTCGTTTTATTTTATTAATTTGATCTTAGTCATAGAAGCTAAATTCGAAGGCAGGCCACAGGTAAAATCCAACGAACCGCATTCACCCCGCAAGCCAATAGTTGAATAGCCCTCTCCTAGAGCTTTTGAGATATAGACCTCTCCAGAATAAGTCCCGCCTCCGTAACTTCCGTATCCATCCAACTTCCGGGCGTGGATTGTCTATGGAAAATAACATGGTGTTTCGAAATATCATACCGGTAAAACATCTGTAGGTAGCGAAGTAGAAAAAGCTGGTGGGCAGATTGGCCTACACACTTCTGCAATCTAGTTTCCACTGGATTTTTTGATTGTCGGTACCGTTTAAGTTGTATACTATAGACTATACTACTTAAACGGCACCGAAAATCCAAAAATCCAGTGGAAACTAGATGGCAGAAGTGTGTAGGCCAATCTGCCCAGCAGCTTTTTCTACTTTGTCACCTACAGAGTTTGACAGGTACGATCTTTTAAAACGCCATGTTATTTCCCATAGACATTTGACGACCGAAGGTTGGATGGATACGGAAGTTAGGAGGCGGGACTTATTCTGGAGAGGTCTATTGCCACTGCTCCAACACTGAAAGGCACTGTTACAATGCCTGATCAAGCCAGGTTCAGCGTGGCATATCTGTCTGCTCACGTTGGTGACCGCACCAGGGCAAGCACACTTAGCAGTTTCCGCCGGAAATGCAGTCTAGTTATGTTTATGGTTCTTGGCAGAGGCGTTCATCCAAAGCCATGTACAGTACTAAAATACCTATAAACATTATCATAAACATTTACAGTTTAAAACAGGCATATAGCCTATATAAACATAGAACCAATAGAATACATTTAGATAGATAGATACTTTATTGATCCCTAAGGGGAAATTCAAGCAATTTAACAGAATAATAACAATAGCAAATATTGCCTGGTATTTGTACTCTGGGGATTACATGTTTACACTAACACACACACCATAAATACTGCGACGTACTGTAAATAGCTTTTTGAATTGAATACACAGGAAAGTTTACTCCAAGCAGATTGCTAATCCCATTTTTTGGAGAGTATGGGGGGAAAGAGGGCAAGAGCATCTGTTGCCTCATTATGAGAAAATTGAAACATGCTCTCCACTTCCCAACACTGCACTTCAGAGGAATATCACAAGTCCTTAGCAACAAGAGAGATGCACAATTTCATATATCCATTTGCACATGAGTAATACATTGGTGGGGTGTTTCTCTGCATCATGTGTTACAACTCCTGGGCCATGCTAATTACCTGAAAAAAACCTTTGAAAAACAAATTGCTGAAGCTTTATGACTGAGCATATTTGACAAATGAGACTTATGTTTTGAGGGTCAAGAAAGATGTGTAGTGATTAGTGATGAAATGTAAAAAAATGTTGAAATTGTTTCAAATTGTTAGTTTATAATCCTAAATTGTACACACCAATGCATGTGGTCTGAATTTTGTCTCATTAGAAGTTCCATCATTCCCCTATATTCCTCTACCAAATTTATGATTAAGTTTGTTCTGTGCACATTGTATATTCTACAGACAAATGTTTCTGAAGATTTGACAGTTTCCTCTGTGAGTTCACCAATGCCCGAATTCTTCAGCAATTCATGGTGCTTTTCAAAACAATCAATTTTGTTTCTCTTCACTGACATTGGCACAGATAAGCTCTCTTCGGAGAGCCACCAACCAACCAGCAAACAAAGGGCGTGGCTGAGAGAGATTACATTACAGAGGCATCCTTATTTCCCCGTCCCTATTTCGGGGAAATAAGGATGCCTCTGTAATGTAATGAGTGGCAGTTCCTGGGGATGGCAGAGGACTACTATTATCCACACAAATAAGGCTTGGCACCAAGAGAGATGAGCAAGCCATAAGGAATGTAGTTCAGCAAGGTTAGAGGTCAAAAATAGAATGGAAATAGATGGACGTATGGAGAAGGAGATAGAGGATACTCTGTCTATTCTGAGTGAGAAACAAATTATGCCATGTGAAGATAGGTATAAAGCCTAAGACCAAGATGGTTAAAGCAACACTTCTTCAGTATTCTTTCGTTTTGTCAAAATCCTTCTGAGTTTGAATTAGTTAATCAGAATTAGACACCACAGGCAGCAGGCTGAGGCTTGTGACTAAGCCAGCTCTCCAGGGCAGCCCTAGGTTTAGGCTGGGCGCTGTGGCTCCCTCCAAGCCCTAGGGTTAGGGCTAGGGTTAGGGTTAGGTCTGAGGTGTGGGTGGGTGTTTGCAGGAAGCCTGGGGCCCAGGGCAGCACTAGGGTTAGGCGGGGAGCTGGGCCTATGCTGGAGTCAGTGTTAGGCTTGGGGTGAAGAGAGTGGTAAGGGTGGGTGTCTGCATGCTGCCCAGGGCCTAGCAGAGCTCTTTGTTGTTGTGATCATATTGGAGAATCTTGTTGTACCATTTAAATAACATTCACTTTTATATGCCATGCAGTTCATGTTTTAGTTATTATTCAGCTGATGTTATGTCCAACTTAACAAGGTAAATTTAGGCCAAGTTTACTGTGTTTATTTGCTTTATCTGTTCAAAACTAATGTTTGATTGTTAATTTGTCTCAATTCTTAATATTTACAATCTTTCTGGGAATATCTTCTGCATAAATAAACCAAAAGAAAATTTAGTTTGGTGAAATTTCAGTCCTTAAACTTGTTTACATGTAAATGTTGAAAAGTAATACACACTCTTAACATAATGTAATATATTGATGGATGATGGTTTAAGATATTTTGCTGCCACCAGCATGCTGTTGCTGCCACCAGCATGATGTTGATGTTCTTACACACATACATATTCATGTATACTTACATACATGGACATACTCAAATACACAAAATAACAGGTCCGTGTTCACCAGAAATATTATATTGTAAGACAGAATGACTAACTTGTTCTGACTATTTAGTTTGTTTCCTTTACTCAATAAATGCTATATCACAATAAAAACAGTGGCCATCTTTCCCATTTGGAATCAATGATATGATGCTAGCTTGTTAATTAACGGTTGCTTGATTCAAAGGAACTCAATGATTCAACAAGTGTCCACCCACCAGGAAGAAGTTTGCTAATGAATTGTATGGAGTGTAGCAAAACATAGTCAAGAGGTTCACAAGGCTAATGATAATTAGCATAATAATAGATTTGTTTGCATTTTAATTTTTTTCATAACCTTAACTTTTGATGTATTGCCCAAGAGAGATTTCTGACATGCACACATGTGAGCAATGTTAATTTATTTACATGATATAATGATGCCCGCCCAAAGAAAGTGCACAAACCGTCATTTTGGCAGCCATTTTGTTCATGCTAATTGACAGTCAAAAACTCAAAATTCTGCTTAGGAACAGGGCTAGTTGGACTCAGCACATGTTAATTATGATAAAAAGTCCTGTTCCCAACTTTTACTAAGAAATGCCTCTAGAGCAACAAGGACTTTTTCTTGAAATAGCACTTTTCTAAGAGAGAAAGAGAGAGAGAGGGAAAGCCAAGAGAATGAAAGAGTGAGAGAATCATAGATCCCAAGAGAGAGAGACAGAGCTGAGCAAGATGGCTGTTTAGGGTGTGCTCTATAAGCTTGTCGATGCTGTGGTCCAGCAAACCGAAAAAACGCACTACCCAGCAAGATGTTTCCATGTGCTGCTTTGCTGTTAGCCTCCACTGATCACGTGGGCCCATTAATTAAATTATTTCAATATTTCCCTAAATGCTTACTCAGGGTAAACTTTATCCACTGTATTACTACAGCCTTTCTGAGATGGGCAAAAAAGTGTTCATTGACCGCTATCCCAAAGGGGCCCTGTAAAAAAAGACCCCTTCATGAGACTGCTGTACAGGCTCGCATAGAGTGACTTTGAAAATCTGAAGCAGAATGACATTATGATTTTGACGTCCGCATGATGAACATTTGAAACACTGCTAGATTAGCTTCAGTGACACCGACGTGTCCGGTGACCGGTTGTGATTAAAGCGCTTGGCCCACTTGAAGCAAAATTATGGTAATCTGAGACAGCTGCTCGTGCGCGCTGAAATCTGTCCAGGCTGTTGGAGAGAATGTTCAATCAAATCACTCGCACACGCTCCGAAGAGCTCGGCCGAGAGGCACATGTTCAGTGTGACTGGAAATTTTGTTGATTTATTCAGCCGGCCTGTCTTTCGTCCTTGGAAGAGAAAGGGATTGTTTGAAAAGTAATTCAAGGGCTCTGTTCCTTCGATTATGTGGTTTGCTCAGTCGACTGGCTGGTCCGATAGTACTTCTGTTCGAACCGGCGCATTCCACTGTTTTGCGGTCGCTCTATACGAAGATTCAGAGACGGGAGTGCAAACACTGCCGGTGGCTGGGGGGGAAACTGTAGGAATGGATTGACCTTGACAGGCGCAGCGGTCAAAGAGACTGTGAGGCCTTCCATATCATTGACATTACGTTCACTAATTGAATGGTGTCTTGTTGTTGCCACAGACCCTGCGGTCCAATAGGGCAAACAGAATTGCTCTGTTTACAGGCCACTTCTGTTGATTCGACTGATGGCTTAGATGTGACCCTTTTGTTTGAGAGGGAGCAGCTGCTTTGCAATTCCTGTTTCAAGACCAATCAGATAGATATCTGTATCAAGTGTACTGAATGAAAACATAAGTTCCTACATGAATTACTATTGCTTTGAAAATGTTATTTGTATGAAAAAAACATCAGTGGTGTAATTGAGAGGGCAACAACCTCTCTGTGCAGTGTTAGGCTCCCACACATTTACTGTAAAACACATGCAAAAACACATGTACGCACACATACACAAAACAAACACATGCACGCACACAGACACAAGACAAGGGCTACATACTAGGAGCAAATAAGAAGTGTTTCTACACAGTGCTCTTCATAGCACCCATATGTATCCCATAGGCGCCAATGTCCACGGATGCTCTGGCCCACAGAGAGTGCGGAACACCCACATGTGCCAGCTAAGGTCAAAGTTCACTTGACATTGATTTGATCAATTCAGTGACCAATTAAAAGGACAACTCGTCTGTAATTGGTTATTTTACTATCTTAACTAGCAATCAGAGCATCACTCCAGATGATAGTTAAACACTAGGGATATTAAACATTGGCTACAAAAGTCACAAAATAACACATTTGTTTTTGGTTTTTTCTCCTTGCCTCCACGCTGCTGGAAAAAAAACATGGGTATTTTGCTACATTATGTTGGAATGCTCA